>NW_027507789.1:2452350-2738843 GCF_037356315.1 Lithobates pipiens
GCCCCCCGCGATCATGCGGTGTGTAGACTGGGGGGGGGGGGGGCTCCTCCATCCTTTGATATACATAGAACTCTTTCTACACACAGAACCCGGCCCCGTCTGCCACAACCCTGGCAAAGAGACGACGCCAGAAGTCTCAAGAGACGCAGCCGTGCGACTTGAGCGATCATGGCGTAAATCCCTGCAAGACTTTACCCTCTACAAATCTGCCCTTCTCAATACAACTCCTGCCATCCACACTGCTAAACAAACCGACTACAACCCTCTCATCCAACCCTCGTCTTTTCTACCCCTAATTCCTTACTCCACCCCCCACTGCCCCCACCCACCAACTTGCTTACCGCTCAACAGATCACCAACCATTTCAAGAGCAAATCGACACGCGAGGAGATATCCAACATTCACCTTCCTCCCCGACCCAACACATCGGGTTCAACACCACACTCAGCACTCTCCTCCTCCTGCCCAGTTATTACCAATGAAGTCCTCTCCATGGCCCACCTCACCACCTGTCCCCTGGACCCTGTCCCCTCACTATTAGTGCAACCACCTTCCCACCAGTGGTGGTGCGTCCATAAGGGTGCACGGGCGCCACCCCCTCTCTCCAGCCACCCCCTTGCATGAATCTATCTATGGCCACCACTGACACCCCCTATTAAGGCGCCTGGCCCCTTTTCGTCCAAATTGTCCCCTCCGCTCCTCCCAGGACCTCCTGCTCTTTAGCTCCTTGTTACCTCCTCCCATGCTCGCCTTCAGGACTTCTCCCAGAGCCTCTCCCATCCTCTGGAACTCCCTGTCCCGGTATATCCGATCAGCCCCTAACCTGTCCACCTTCAGGACTTCTCCAGAGCCCTCTCCCATCCTCTGGAACTCCCTGTCCCAGTATGTCCGATCAGCCCCTAACCTATCCACCTTCAGGACTTCCCCAGAGCCTCTCCCATCCTCTGGAAACTCCCTGTCCCGGTATATCCAATCAGCCCCTAACCTGTCCACCTTCAGGACTTCTCCAGAGCCTCTCCCATCCTCTGGAACTCCCTGTCCCGGTATATCCAATCAGCCCCTAACCTGTCCATCTTCAGGACTTCTCCAGAGCCTCTCCCATCCTCTGGAACTCCCTGTCCCGGTATATCCAATCAGCCCCTAACCTGTCCACCTTCAGGACTTCTCCAGGGCCTCTCCCATGCTCTGGAACTCCCTGCCCCAGCATGTTCGATCACCCCCTAACCTGTCCACCGTTAGGAGATCCCTGAAAACTCAATTTTTCAGGGAAGCCGATCCTGCACCCACCTAACAACTGTCCCCGAGCCACCCCCATCAGATCATTCCCCGCATCTATTACCTTTTGTACCACCTCCCACTCCCTTTAGAATGTAAGCTCTACGGGCCGGGCCCTCCTGTCCCTTCTGCATTGAACTGTAATTGTGCTGTCCCCTCTCTACAATGTAAAGCGCTGTGTAAACTGTTGGCGCTATATAAATGGTGTATAATAATAATAATAGATCTCCATCTCAGTATCTCTAAAGACAGAATTGATTCCTCTGTGTCTCTGGCGGAGTCATTAGTGGAAGAGCGATGTGATTTTTATCCTCGTTATCCCCCGAGGAAGTCTGACAGATTTTTGGAATTGTGACAATTTTACACTTTGTACAAAAAAAAAAAAAAAGACAGATTGTGACAATGCGGATTGGACGGACTCGGGCGCAGAGCGAAGACGCTTCTACAGATTTGACGCTCGTTATGAAGTTGCGTCAGACGGGGGTTTATTCTGTAACATTTCTGTGCGCGTCTTCAGCCGATACCCAATAAACGGCAGAGCAGGCGATCACTGGGAATTCTTCGGTGTGGTATCAGTGGCTGAGCGGGGGATGGGATTGGGTCAATGGAGATAATTGTTTAACCAGTTATGGTCAGTGGGAGTACCCCACATACGGTGCGCTCCTGTGCAGATCACATGGGATCCGGGGGGGGGGGGGGGTGCAGGCCACTCCATGGCAGGGCACTACTGTACCGTGCGATCCGGTGCAGGCAAACACGCGCCATTTGTGACCTGCGTGGCGACCTTAAATGAACACAGACAGCTGCTGCAGACCGCAAGTGCCGTGCGTTTTCCAACGCGGGGCAGAAAAGGCGGGTTTCCCGCACCGTCTTCTGTTGTGACCCGGCCCTAAAACAAAATATGTCCCAATTTACCCCCTATTACCCTCTATTACCCCCTATTCACCCCTATTATCCCCTATTCACCCCTATTCACCTCTATTACCCCCTATTCACCCCTATTATCCCCTATTCACCCCTATTACCCCCTATTCACCCCTATTCACCCCTATTACCCCCTATTATCCCCTATTCACCCCTATTGTCCCCTATTCACCCTATTCCCCCTATTACCCCCTATTCACCCCTATTATCCCCTATTCACCCCTATTACCCCCTATTCACCCCTATTCACCCCTATTACCCCCTATTATCCCCTATTCACCCCTATTGTCCCCTATTCACCCCTATTCACCCCTATTACCCCCTATTCACCCCTTATTCACCCCTATTATCCCCTATTCACCCCTATTACCCCCTATTCACCCCTATTCACCCCTATTACCCCCTATTATCCCCTATTCACCCCTATTGTCCCCTATTCACCCCTATTATCCACTATTCACCCCTATTCACCCCTATTATCCCTATTCACCCCTATTACCCCCTATTCACCCTATTACCCCCTATTATGCCCTATTCACCCTATTGTCCCCTATTCACCCCTATTCACCCCTATTCACCCCTATTACCCCCTATTCACCCCTTATTCACCCCTATTATCCCCTATTCACCCCTATTACCCCCTATTCACCCCTATTCACCCCTATTACCCCCTATTATCCCCTATTCACCCCTATTATCCACTATTCACCCCTATTACCCCCTATTATCCCCTATTCACCCCTATTATCCCCTATTCACCCCTATTACCCCCTATTCACCCTTTATTCACCCTTAGTTTTCCCTAATTGGCCCTAATTAACTCCTTCTTCCCCTTCTCCCCTCAATCATTATTTTCGAATATTATATATTTTTTTTCACCTTTATATATATTTTTTTTGTACGTTTTTTAGAGTTGCATTTGAAAAAACAAACAAACAACACAGCGTTATAGATAAATAAATAAAGGCTATCACGAATGAAATTGGAAAAAAAAGTGTGTTTTTTTGTTATTTTTTTTACGTTGCAACAAAAATAAAGCCAATTTTGCAGGATAATATCACCAAAAGAAAAAAAAACAAATCTTTGTATTACTTTGTTATCGAAAAGTGTTTGTTGCTCCAACATTCTATATTCCTTATACGTGTGCGTTACCATGCACTTGTGTTTAAAAGCATCCTGTTCTCTTTGTATTTTTTGCTTTGTGTGACTAGTGCCAGCACCTACTTGTGTTACCAGACCTGGGACTCCTGCCGCTGATCACCTGTGTTATTTAGTCCCAAGACTCATCCAGCTTTCTGCCTTTGTTACCAGTCCTGGAAATCCTCCAGCCATTTCCCTTTGTTATCAGTCCAGGGAATACTCCAGCTGCTTGCCTTTGTTAGGAGTCCTGGGAATCCCTCAGCCGCCTCCCTTTGTTACTTTGTTACCAGTCCTTGGAATCCTCCAACTGCCTGCCTTTATTACCAGTCCTGGGAATCCTTCAGCCACCTGCCTTTGTTACCAGTCCTGGAATCCTCCAGCTGCCTGCCTTTGATACCAGTCCTTGGAATCCCCAGCCGCCTGCCTTTGTCAACAGTCCTGGGAATCCTTCAGGTGCCTGCCTTTGTTACCAGTCCTGGGAATACTCCAGCCGCCTGCCTTTGTCACCAGTCCTGGGAATCCTCCAACCACCTGTCTTTGTCACCAGTACTGGGAATCCTCCAGCCACCTGCCTTTGCCACTAGTCGTGAGAATCCTCCAGCTGCCTGCCTTTGTTATCAGTCCTGAGAATCCTCCAGCCACCTGCCTTTGTTATCAGTCCTGGGAATCCTCCAGCTGTCTACCTTTGTTATCAGTCCTGGGAATCCCTCCAGCTGCTTGCCTTTATTACCAGTCCTGGGAATCCTCCAACTGATTGCCTTTGTTACCGGGCCTGGGAATCCTCCAGCTACCTGCCGTTTGTTTTACCAGTCCTTGGAATCCTCTAGCTGCCTGCCTTTGTCAACAGTCCTGGGAATCCTTCAGCTGCTTGCCTTTGTTACCAGTCCTGGGAATCCTCCAGCCTGCTTGCCTTTGTTACCAGTCCTTGGAATCCCCCAGCTGACTGCCTTTGTCACCAGTCCTGGGAATCCTCCAGCCGCCTGCCTTTGTTATCCACTCTGGGAGTCCTCCTGCCTTTGTCACCAGTCCAAATGAATCCACCAGCTGCTTGTCTTTGTTACCAGTCCAGGAATCCTCCAGACGCTTTCCAGTGTACAGTACCCAGACCTGCCCTGGAGTTGCTGTTGCTGTTTATGTACTGTACCTTTTACTGAATTCCAAGAGCTATAAAAAAGGTGATTTGTTGCCCCAGCTTTTACAGAAAACTGCAGTATTCGTTTAGGGTGGAGCTTTTCCATTCAGGATAGTTTCTTCCACATTGCTACTTGACCTGATGCTAAAAGACTACCCAAGCTGTTCTTTTACTGTATCATAGATACCTGTAACTTAACCCCTTCACACTAACCCTGGCTCTAATCTAGATCAAACCTTGATCTAGGTATTTTTTCTTTATAATTTATTTTTTTACAAACTTTTTTTTTCTCTCTCTCTGCAAGTAAAGAGAAAGATGCAAGGGGGTTGATTTACTAAAGGCAAGTAGACTGAGCATTCTGCAAGTGCATTTGCTCCAGACCTTACTAAATGAGCAGAAGCTCTGCCGACTTCCAACGTCCAATCACGTGCAAGCAAAAATGCTGTTATTTTAAATTTTCCTTGCATGTGATTGGGTACTCTTTGGGAAGTGAATCTTTACCTCATTTACTAAGCTCTGGAACAACTGTTCTTGCACAGTCTAGCTGCCTTTAGTAAATCAACCTCCCAGTTACCCCTACTCGCACACAAACTCTAATATCCTAATATATATTTATATTTCCCCTCTACCATAGTACTTTTACAGCACAAACCCCTCCCAACACAAATCCCCCCAACCACCACCAAATTTGCCCTCCTAGCACAAATACCTCCCAGCTATCCCTACCAGCACAAATCCCCCCCCCCAAAAAAAATATATTAAAATATATTACCCCTCTACCATATTACTTTTAAATCACAAACCCCTCAAATCCTCGCTCCTGGCACAAACACAAACCTCTTCCCCCATCCTCCCTCCCAACACAACCCCCCAAATAACCTCAAAAATTGCCCTCCTAGCACACACACTTCCCAACTATCCTTACTAGCACAACCCCCCCCCCCCCCCTCCAACAAATATATATATTTCCCCTCTTCCATATAACTTTTTTAGCACAAACATCTTCCCCTATCCCCCCCTCCCAACATAAATCCCCCCAAATCATCTCCAAATTTGCCTTCATAGCACAAATACTTCCCAACTATCCCTTCTATCACAACCCCCCCCCCCCCCCCAAAAAAATATATTTCCTCTCTACCATATTACTTTTATAGCACAAACCCCTCATATGCCCCCCTCCTAGCACAAATCTTCTTCCCCCATCCACCCTTCCCAACACAAATCCCCCCAAACTACCACCAAATCCCCTCCTAGCACAAATAATTCCAAACTCTCTCTACTTACACAACCCCCCCCCCCAAAAAAAATATATATATATTTCCCCTATACCATATTACTTTTATAGCTCAAACCCCTCAAATCCCCCCTCCTAGCACAAACATCTTCCCCCCTCCCAACACAAATCCCCCCAAATCACCTCCAAATTTGCCCTCCTGGCACAAATACTATCCAACTATTCCTATTAGCACAACCCCCCCCCCCCCCCAAATATATTTCCTCTCTACCATATTACTTTTATAGCACAAACCCCTCATATGCCCCCTCCTAGCACAAATCTTCTTCCCCCATCCACCCTTCCCAACACAAATCCCCCCAAACTACCACCAAATCCCCTCCTAGCACAAATAATTCCCAACTCTCTCTACTTACACAACCCCCCCCCCCCCCAAAAAAAAATATATATTTCCCCTATACCATATTACTTTTATAGCTCAAACCCCTCAAATCCCCCCTCCTAGCACAAACATCTTCCCCCCTCCCAACACAAATCCCCCCAAATCACCTCCAAATTTGCCCTCCTGGCACAAATACTATCCAACTATTCCTATTAGCACAACCCCCCCCCCCCCCCCAAATATATTTCCTCTCTACCATATTACTTTTAATGCACAAACCCCTCAAATCCCCCCAAATCACCACCAAAATTGCCCCAAATTCCCCTTCTGGAAACAAACCCTCACATAATACCACAGTGGCCAGGGCAGCCGCCCCTCCTGACCCCCCCTTGTCATGGCCCTGATACTGGGTGTCCTCCAGCCAGGAAATGAGGCGGGCCTCTATATGACTTGCTTCAGCTTCTATAGTACATTATGAGAATCTCACAGTGTGCGGTGAAATCAGAAGAAGCCATTTCAGTTCAGGAGATGAGCCGGTACAACTGTCCTAGACTGAAGGGAAGGCTGGAGATCAGATTTACTAAAATTGTTTAGATTTTTTTTTGGGGTGAGACGGCTGTGAATGGTCTTCCCTTATGCTGGGTAATACCAAGCCAGACAGTTTCAAGTTGCTAGGCACGTCCCAGCAATATTGCACCAATGAATAATGTATGGGACAATCTTGCGTGGCATAATGCTACTGTGTTTAATGAATAAACGACCAGATTAGCATGTACAATTCAACACTTTCCCTGCGTGTGTGGAGGGAGGGTCATGGACTGCTTGTCTAACCCCTGCAAGCAATACATTGTGCTACATGGCTTGGTGAGCCCAACTTGTTGACCTCCATCCTATCTTCAACACGAGGTCGGAGAGGCGCTTCAGCTTTGATTCTTTGATGTACTCTGTGCAGTTATCTCCGCCATTGTTATCTAAATCTGGTTTATATCTTTTGTTTTCCTTTTTTACTATAGTTAAGAAATGTAGAAGTTTAAATGATGTCCTTCATTGGCTTCTCAAACAATTCAAGGAATGAAGAAACTTGCCCTTTATTGATTTCTTAAACCAGTGTTTCTCAACTCCAGTCCTCAAGGCACCCCAACAGGTCATGTTTTCAGGCTTTTCCATTATTTTGCACAGGTGATATGATCAGTTCCACTGCCTTATTGATTACCACAGTTATTTCATCTGAGGGAAATCCTGAAAACATGACCTGTTGGGGTGCCTTGAGGACTGGAGTTGAGAAACACTGCCTTAAACAATTCAAGAAATGTAGAATGTGTCCTTCTTAAACAATTTAAGGTTTCCTCAGCAGGCATTGTACAATTTTCTAATACCCAAGGAGGAAATTTGAACGTTGCATCTTCAATAATGTCAGCCATTCACACAAGATCTTTCCAAATTCATGAGGGCTACCTCTACATACCCCCCAAAAAAATAGCCATTTACTTACCTAAATCCACTGCCATGTGATGATCCTCCTCCCCTTCAAAGAGGGATTCTCTTCCAATAGTGGAGAGCAGTGATCGAAAGTTGCTGGAGCCACTACATACACCATAACCAGGGGCGGATCCAGGGGGGGGGCAACGGGTCAATTGCCCCCTCCGAGAATACCGCCAGCTAATGACAGCACGGCCGGTTCCGCGGGTCCAATCGCGGCCGGTTCCGCGGGTACCCGCGGGCCGGTTCCGCGGGTCCAATCGCGGCCGGTTCCGCGGGTACCCGCGGCCGGTTCCGCGGGTCCAATCGCGGCCGGTTCCGCGGGTACCCGCGGGCCGGTTCCGCGGGTCCAATCGCGGCCGGTTCCGCGGGTCGGTTCCGCGGGTCCAATCGCGGCCGGTTCCGAGGGTACCCGCGGGTCGGTTCCGCGGGTCCAATCGCGGTCGGTTCCGCGGGTACCCGCGCGGCCGGTTCCGCGGGTACCCGCGCTGAGTGGACGGGTGAGGGGGGGGCAGCTGGGCGGCTTAGGAGGGCTGCTGGCCAATCAGGAAGCCAGCAGGCAGGGGAGCAGGGAGATGACATCATCTCTCACTGCCCTGCATCCCTCCAGTTCCACCCTCACTGTGTAGGAAGCTTTGTGCAGCAGAGAGATTGCATCATCTCTCTGCTGCCTATCTTCACTCTGGGACCCAACAAAAGACCACCAGTAGGGGACAATCCGCAGTGTGTGGCAGGCTACGTGGCAAGTGGGAATCCGCAATGTGTGGCAGACTACGTGGCAAGTGGCAATCCACAATGTGTGGCAGACTACGTGGCAAGTGACAATCCGCAATGTGTGGCAGACTACGTGGAAAGTGGCAATCCGCAATGTGTGGCAGACTACATGGCAAGTGGCAATCCACAATGTGTGGCAGACTACATGGCAAGTGGCAATCCGCAATGTGTGGCAGACTACGTGGCAAGTGGCAATCCACAATGTGTGGCAGACTACATGGCAAGTGACAATCCGCAATGTGTGGCAGACTACGTGGCAAGTGGAAATCCGCAATGTGTGGCAGGTGACGTGGCAAGTGACAATCCGCAATGTGTGGCAGGCTACGTGGCAAGTGGCAATCCACAATGTGTGGCAGACTACGTGGCAAGTGACAATCCGCAATGTGTGGCAGACTACGTGGAAAGTGGCAATCCGCAATGTGTGGCAGACTACATGGCAAGTGGCAATCCACAATGTGTGGCAGACTACATGGCAAGTGGCAATCCGCAATGTGTGGCAGACTACGTGGCAAGTGGCAATCCACAATGTGTGGCAGACTACATGGCAAGTGACAATCCGCAATGTGTGGCAGACTACGTGGCAAGTGGAAATCCGCAATGTGTGGCAGGTGACGTGGCAAGTGACAATCCGCAATGTGTGGCAGGCTACGTGGCAAGTGGCAATCCACAATGTGTGGCAGGTGACGTGGCAAGTGACAATCCGCAATGTGTGGCAGGCAACGTGGCAAGTGACAATCCGCAATGTGTGGCAGGTGACGTGGCAAGTGACAATCCGCAATGTGTGGCAGGTGACGTGGCAAGTGACAATCCGCAATGTGTGGCAGACTACGTGGAAAGTGGCAATCCGCAATGTGTGGCAGACTACGTGGCAAGTGGCAATCCACAATGTGTGGCAGACTACATGGCAAGTGGCAATCCGCAATGTGTGGCAGACTACGTGGCAAGTGGCAATCCACAATGTGTGGCAGACTACATGGCAAGTGACAATCCGCAATGTGTGGCAGGTGACGTGGCAAGTGACAATCCGCAATGTGTGGCAGACTACGTGGCAAGTGGCAATCCGCAATGTGTGGCAGGTGACGTGGCAAGTGACAATCCGCAATGTGTGGCAGGCTACGTGGCAAGTGGCAATCCACAATGTGTGGCAGGTGACGTGGCAAGTGACAATCCGCAATGTGTGGCAGGCAACGTGGCAAGTGACAATCCGCAATGTGTGGCAGGTGACGTGGCAAGTGACAATCCGCAATGTGTGGCAGACTACGTGGCAAGTGGCAATCCGCAATGTGTGGCAGGTGACGTGGCAAGTGACAATCCGCAATGTGTGGCAGGCTACGTGGCAAGTGGCAATCCGCAATGTGTGGCAGGCAACGTGGCAAGTGACAATCCGCAATGTGTGGCAGGTGACGTGGCAAGTGGCAATCCGCAATGTGTGGCAGGCAACGTGGCAAGTGACAATCCGCAATGTGTGGCAGGTGACGTGGCAAGTGACAATCCCCAATGTGTGGCAGGTGACGTGGCAAGTGGCAATCCGCAATGTGGGTCAGGCAACGTGGCAAGTGACAATCCGCAATGTGTGGCAGGTGACGTGGCAAGTGGCAATCCGCAATGTGTGGCAGGCTACGTGGCAATCCGCATCTGGTGGCAGGCGACGTGGCAAGTGACAATCCGCAATGTGTGGCAGGTGACGTGGCAAGTCACAATCCGCAATGTGTGGCAGGTGACGTGGCAAGTGGCAATCTGCAATGTGTGGCAGGCTACGTGGCAAGTGACAATCCGCAATGTGTGGCAGGTGACGTGGCAAGTAACAATCCGCATTTGGTGACAAGTGACAATCCACATTTGGTGGCAGGCGACATGGCAAGTGACATCCTCAGGGCTCCCACTGATTCTGCAATATGGTGAGTTGAACCATTTCATTTTATATTACAATGTATTAATAGAAATAATGCGCTTCAATCATCCTGACACCATAACAACCATGGTGCCGTAATGATTGAAGCGCCAATACCAGCCATTTCCCATATAAATTGCCCCCCAAAAAATATATTTTATAGCAGTGCCCCTCCCGAGACTAGACTCTGGATCCGCCCCTGACCATAACGCCATGGTGCTACTACTTGAAGTCTGTAGGACCCTATGAGGACCCTTGCAAAGAGATCCTCATTCTGAAAGCCAATGGGGAACATGCACGTCAGCGGGGAGCAATGTGGACTTTGGAAGAGGGATCCTCTTTCAATAGTGGAGGGGGGTGATCGAAAGGTGCTATTTAAGCCTCCAACCCATCTTGCAGGCCACCACATACACCATAAGGTCATGGTGCTAATCCATGAAGTCTTGAGGAGGACCCTTGTGAAGAGGACCTTGTTGTGAAAGCCAATGGGGAGCGTGCATATCAGTGGGGAGTAATGTAGACCTTCGAAGAGAGATCCTCTTCCAATAGCGGAGAGCAGTGATCGATAGTTACTATTTAAGCCTCCAACCCATCTTGGGGCCACTACATACACCATAAAGCTATGGTGCTACTGCTTAAAGTCTGCAGGACCCTATGAGGACCCTGGTAAAGAAGCCCTCATTCTAAAAAGCCAATGGGGAGCATGCACGTCAGTGGGGAGAAATGTAGACCTTCAAAGAGAGATACTCTTCCAATAGTGGAGATCGGTGATTGAAAGTTGCTATTTAAGCCGTCAACCCATCTTGGGGCCACCACATACATCATAATGTCATGATGCTACTGATTGAAGTCTTGAGGACCCTTGTGAAGGGGACCTCATTCTGAAAGCCAATGGGGCGTGTGCATGTCCCCGGGGAACAATGTGGACCTTGGAAGAAGGATCCTTTTCCAATAGTGGAGAGCGGTGATCAAAAAGTTGTTATCCAAGTCTCTAAGCCATTCTGGGGCCACCACATGCACCATAATGTCATGGTGCTACTGCTTGAGGTCTATAGTACTTTTGTGAAGAGGACTTCAGTCTGAAAGCCAATGGGATGCGTGCTCATCACCGGGGAGCAATATGGGCATTGGACGAAGGATCCTTTTCTAATAGTGGAGAGCAGTGATTGAAAGTTGTTATCCAAGCCCCCAACCCACCTTGGGGTGATCACATACACTATAACACCATAGTGCTACTGTTTGAAGTCTTTATGACCCTGTGAGTACCCATGTGAAGAGCACCTCATTATGAAAGCCAATGGAGAATGTGCATGTCACCTGGGAGCAATGTGGACCTTCGAATAGGGTTCCTCTTCCAATAGTGTAGAGTGATGGTCAAAAGTTGCTATTTAAACCTGCAACCCAACATGGGGCCACCACATTAACCATAATGTCATGGTGGTACTGCTTGAAGCCTGTAGGAACCTGTGAGAACCCTTGTGAAGAGGAGCAATGTGGACCCTTGAAGAGGGATCCTCTTCTAATATTGGAGAGCTGTGATCAAAAGTTGCTATCCAAGCCTGCAACCCATCTTGGGGCAGTCACATACACTCTATCATCATGATGGTACTGCTTAACGTCTGTAGGACCCTATGAGGGCCCTTGTCAAAAGTTGCTATTTAAACCTGCAACCCATCATGGGGCCAGCACATTCAACATAATGTCATGGTGCTACTGCTTGAAGTCTGTAGGACCCTGTGAGCACCCTTGTGAAGAGGATCACATTCTGAAAGCCAAGGTGGAGCATGCTCATTACCGGGGAGCAAAGTGAATCTTGGAATAGGGGTCCGCTTCCAATAGTGAAGAGTGGTGATCGAAAGTTGGTATCCAAGCCTCCAACTTACTGGACCACCACATACACCGGAGCATCATGGTGCTATTGCTTAAAGTCTTTAGGATCCTGTGAGGACCCTTGTGAAGGGGACCTCGTTCTGAAAGCCAATGGGAAGTCCAGAGAGCAATGTGTGCCTTGGGAGAAGGATCTTCTAACACTACAGACCAGAAGAAGGTAAACTTAGGACCTGTTACATGGCCATGATTCCAGGTAATAAGTTGGGGCCTTTATTTATTTATTGGTTATTAATATTTAGTGATTAGCTAAAGGGG
The DNA here is from genome assembly GCF_037356315.1 of Lithobates pipiens. Classification (NCBI taxonomy): domain Eukaryota; kingdom Metazoa; phylum Chordata; class Amphibia; order Anura; family Ranidae; genus Lithobates; species Lithobates pipiens. The sequence continues at coordinate 2,464,727 of NW_027507789.1, forward strand.
ATGATAAAGGTTAGTGGGCGAGGGAAAAACAACCAAGGCTGGTGAAGAATATAATGCTTGTTTTTGGGATCAACTCAAATAAAATGTTACTGGCCTTACTCAACAATCCTACATTCTTCCTCTACGGCTCCAGTTGTGACGACCGGTTCCCCAAAGCCTCTCTTCTCACTGGTCCCCAACTGGTCTTATTGTTGCCCCCCTCCACAAGGCCATCATGTAGAATGTAGGACCAGGGACTTCCACCGTTCCTGTATTGTATAGAACAGCATAGAAGGAGATTTTGGTGCCCAACTGGTCTTATTGTTGCCCCCCTCCACAAGGCCATCATGTAGAATGTAGGACCAGGGACTTCCACCGTTCCTGTATTGTATAGAACAGCATAGAAGGAGATTTTGGTGCCCAACTGGTCTTATTGTTGCCCCCCTCCACAAGGCCATCATGTACAATGTAGGACCAGGGACTTCCACCGTTCCTGTATTGTATAGAACAGCATAGAAGGAGATTTTGGTGCCCAACTGGTCTTATTGTTGCCCCCCTCCACAAGGCCATCATGTAGAATGTGGGACCAAGGACTTCCACCGTTCCTGTATTGTATAGAACAGCATAGAAGGAGATTTTGGTGCCCAACTGGTCTTATTGTTGCCCCCCTCCACAAGGCCATCATGTACAATGTAGGACCAGGGACTTCCACCGTTCCTGTATTGTATAGAACAACATAGGAGGAGATTTTGGTGCCAAAGATTGGGAAAAAGTGAATTCTGCACCCCGTTCTCCTCCACTATCTGACAAGACCCACACACCGTCACCTTATATACAGATTACTGACCCAGCACGGCTTCCTCCTCCACTGAGGAATCCATACTTATCACAGAACAATATGGAGATTGCCCATATACAACACGCGACTCTTCCATTACACTGACGTCCTGAAGCGGAACAATTTGCATATTTTATCCTTTCACACTGCAGTATGTTTCTCTTTCCAGGAAAACCTTCAGCTCCATTTTTAATCTCCCTTGTCACCCCCTTCATCCTCTCCCGAGCCCCCCCGCCCCCGGCCCCCAAGCGCAGTTCTGCTACCAACTGCATGACTCCAGTCTGATGTGAGATAGCTTATTATGTATCATGTTCAATCATCGTAAGATTTAAATCTAGACAGCTTATTACCGACCTGCCACCGACGTCACACCTGCCAACCGCAGCGCTTGTGTTCACAAAGCGATATTCCCCCCCCCCCCCCATATGGCTTCAACCGCCAACTCCCGAACTGCCAACTTCCTAACCGCCGTGACCCAGGCTGACTTCATTAAATGGCAGTAAAAGGTCACCGGTACATAGAAGGACGCCAATGCAGATTGCGTTCCTCCAAATCAGGCGCTGATTAATATTATTAACAGGCAGTCAGTGGGCAGGCAGGGGAAACTTTGAAATTACTAATAAAAAATGGATAGATAGAAAGATAGAAAGAGAGGAGAGAGAAATGCTAAATATATATTTGGTCCTGCTGATGAAGCTTATTGGAATATTGATTTTTGAAGAGTAAAATAATGAATAAAAGATAGAAAGAAAGATAGATACATATTTATGGATAGATAGATATTGATGGATAGATCAAGATAGATAGATAGATAGATAGATAGATAGATAGATAGATAGATAGATAGATAGATAGATAGATAGATAGATAGAGAAAAAGAGAGAGGGATTAGTGCAATGAAACATTATAGACAAATCATGAAAAAAAAGATGGAGGGAGAAGTAACTAGAGATAAATAGATACAGCGCCTTGAAAAAAGTATTCATACCTCTTGAAATATTCCACATTTTGTTACAATCAAAAACGTAAATGCATTTTGTTGGGATTTTATGTGATGGACCAACACAAAGTGTCACATAACCCCTAAAACTAAAATCTAGTGCACTCAATTGCCTTCAGAAGTCACCTAATTAGTAAATAGAGCCCATCTGTGTGTAATTTAATCTCAGTATAAATATATCTGTTCTGTGAAGCCCTCAGAGGTGTTTTGTTAGAGAACTTTAGCGAACAAACCCGCATCACGAAGGCCAAGGAACACACCAGACAGGTCAGGGATAAAGTTGTGGAGAAGTATAAAGCAGGGTTAGGTTATAAAAAAATCTCCCAAGCTTTGAACATCTCACAGAGGGGTCACCGGGTGATGTCCCCGCCCATTATGATGTCACAGTCCCGGAGGATGCTGGGACTGTGACATCATAAGGGGGAGGGGGTCACCATGTGTCATTATCTGGTGACCCCACCCCTTGTCCCTATATAAGTCGCCGCACAACACGTCCCTGTCATTGCGGCCAGAGACAGCGTAGAGTCAACATCTCAAGGAAGAAGCAGAGAAGAAGAGAAGTGAAGAGAAGAAGAGAAGAGAAGAAGGCGGCGGCGACAGAAGACCAGGCCACCTCTAGTAAAAGAGCTGGAAGAAGGAAGCGGAGGCCCGGCAAGAAGAACTGAAGAGCAGGACAAGACCCCCGAAGTCGGAAGAAGATCCCCGGATGGCAGCGGCGAAGAAGAAAGCCGAGCTCCTCCGCTAGTAAAAGAGATAGCAGAAGATAGTGGAGGAGTCCGGCGAGAAGACCCCCAAGATGGAAGACCACCGGAGCTGTGCAATAAATTATTTAAAAACCTTGTGTTGTGTTTTTTTTACAGTGTTTTCACAGGTGAATGGTTCCGATAAGCCCCCCGCCCACAGACCCCGACAACCAACGGCCAGGGTTGTCGGTAAGAGGCCCTTGTCCTCATCAACATGGGGACAAGGTGCCCCCCTTCCCCCAAAGCACCCCCCATGTTGAGGGCATGCGGCCTGGTACGGCTCGGGGGGGGGGGGGGGGCGCTCGCTCGTCCCCACCCCCTTTCCTGACCGGCCGGGCTGCGTGCTCGGATAAGGGTCTGATATGGACTTTGGGGGGACCCCCCATGCCGTTTTTTCGGCATAGGGCTTCCCCTTTAAATCCATACCAGGTGACGGGGCCAGCGAGGTGTAAATATCACCGCCGAAGGCGGCGACATTGTCTTCCTTCGCTAGTCCCGGCCACCTGGAGCCACGTTCAAAATGAACGGAGTTTCCTCCGTATGTGGGCAAGTCCGTTCATTTCAAAAGTCCGGCTGACTCCCGCCATAGTTCGGTGGTTTGTCCGCCACACCTAGTCCGCCGGAAAAGTCCGGTCGTGTGTGTGGGCAGGTCCGCTCGTTCGGAAAGTCCGGCGGACCTCCGCTTCCAAGTCCGGCGTTTTGTCCGCTGGATAGTCCAATCGTGTGTACGGGGCATTAGAGTCTGCAAAAGACTTGAGACCGGGGCGGAGGTTCCCCTTCCAGCAGGACAACGACCCGAAACATCCAGCCAGAGCTACAATGGAATGGTTTACATCAAAGCATATTCATGTGTTAGAATGGCCCAGTCACAGTCCAGACCTAAATCCCATTGAGAATCTGTGGCCAGACTTGAAAATTGCTGATCACAGACGCTCTCCATCCAATCTGACAGAGCTTGAGATATTTTACAAAGAAGAAGAATGGGCAGAAATGTCCTCTCTAGATGGGCAAAGCTGGTAGAGACACCCCCAAAAAGACTTGTAGAGAAAGGGGGTTCTACAAAGTATTGACTCCGGGGGGCGCCATACAAATGCCCCTCCCCCCACACTTTTCACATATTTATTTGTATCATTTATAATTTTCCTTCCACTTCGCAATTATGTGACACTTTGTATAGAAACAAATTCAATCTGCACTCCAACAGCGATTTCTTTATTGGTTAAAAAAAACATACAGCAAAAGATGAAATCAACAGCTGATGACATGTTTCTCTCCGTAACTACTGGTTGCGATGAGTAAGTACCAGGAGTTACGGTGTGAAACATGTCATCAGCTGCTGATTTCATCTTTTCCTGTATGGGTTTTAACCAATAAAGAAGTCGTTTTTGGAGTGCGGCTGACCGGATTGAATTCTCTTCTATATGCTACTTTTGCATACTGAGGAAGCCAGCAGCATTATTTGAGGAGGAGAAGATTTTTTGTGACCCAGACACCTGGAGGGGGTTCTTTTCCTTATGTGTCACTTTGTGTTGGTCTGTCACAAAAAATCCCAATAAAATACATTTTACGTTTTTGGTTGTAATGTGACAACATGTGGGGAATTTCAAGGGGTATGAATACTTTTTCAAGGCACTGCAGATAGATATGAGTGCACTTAACCACTTCAATACCGGGGGGCACTTATACACCTTCCTGCCCAGACCAATTTTGAGCTTTCAGCGCTGTCGCACTTTGAATGACAATTGCGCGGTCATGCTACACTGTACCCAAATGAACTTTTTATCATTTTTTTCCCACAAATAGAGCTTTCTTTTGGTGGTATTTGATCAGCTCTGTGGTTTTTATTTTTTGCTAAACAAATAAAAAAATGTTTTTTTTTTGTTTCAGTTTCAAAACTTTGCAAATAAGTAAGTTTTTTCCTTCACTGATGGGCACTGATGGGCAATGATAAGGCGGCACTGATGGGCACCGATGAGGTGGCACCAATGAAGTGGCACTGATGAGGTGGCATTGATGGACACCGATATGTGGCACTGATAGGCGGCACTGATGGGTGACACTGATGGGCGACACGGATGGGCACTGATAGGTGGCACAAATTGGCACGGATTGGCACGGATGGGCATGGATAGGTGGCACAGGTGGGCATGGGTTAGGCGTCACAGGTGGGCATGGGTAGGCGCCACAGGTGGGCATGGGTAGGCGTCACAGGTGGGCATGGGTAGGCAGCACAGGTGGGCATGGGTAGGTGGCACAGGTGGGCATGGGTAGGCACTGATAGGCGGCACAGATGGGAACTGATAGGCGGCATTGTATTATAATATATTGTACTAATGGATGCCAATCAGTGCCAATCAATAATGCATGCCAATCAGTGATGCCCATTGTGGGCACTGATTGGCATCCATTATGGGCACTGATTGGCATCCATTGTGGCACTGACTGGAATCCCTGGTGGTCTAGGGTGGCATACCTTGTCCTTGGCATCCCTGGTGGTCTGGTGGCGTCCCTGGTGGTCCAGTGTGGGCATCCTCGGGGGGGGCTGTGCTGATAATCGATCAGCACAGACCCCCCCTGTCAGAGGAGCAGCCGATCGGCTCTCCTCTACTCGCGTCTGTCAGACGCGAGTGAGGAAAAGCCGATCACCGGCTCTTCCCATTTGCACTGTGATCAGCCGTGATTGGACACGGCTGATCACGTGGTAAAGAGTCTCCGTCGGAGACTCTTTACCGAGATCGTAGTTGCCGGGTGTCAGACTGACCCCCCCGCAACAACGATCGCCGCGATGCGCGCCCCCGGGGGAGCGCAGCGGCTCATAATCCTGATCACATCATATGACGTCCGGTCAGGATTATGAAACCACTTTGCCGCCGTCTATTTGCTATAGGGCGGGGGGCAAGTGGTTAAGAACCAGAACTTTTTATTTAAAGGCTGACGTTTTTTTTTTACCTTGACGCATTCTATGCATGAAGGTAACAAAAAAAAAAAGAAAAGTGTGGTGCTCCCCCCCCTACAGCCCTCCCTTATACTTACCTGAGCCCCCTCTTGATCCAGTGATGTGCATGAGAGCGGCGGCTCTCCAGGGTCTCTGCCTCCTTATTATATAAGAGATAACTGCTCTGACCCTAAAAAAATATATGTCTTACCACATGTATCAAACAGTGAATATATATTCTTCAATGATCCATCAATAATTAATATTAACCATGAATGGTAAGAAGTGCGTGTTTTATTGTTTCAATAGGGAAAATTGAAACAAATGAGATCAGTGTATTAAGCAAAGAATTTTGTATTTCTATTCGGAACATTTCACAGAAGTGAAATGAATGATAGTGGTGTATTGAACAAAGAAAAGTCTTATTGTTTCTCTTCTGAAATTGGGTATCCAGATCCCACGTGCACAGATCCGTAATTGAAGAACTCTCCACCAATCCGTGAATTTCAACACCACCACCCTCTAGAACGAACAAATGAAAAAAGGGCCTTGGTGTATGCCCGGGTTAACCACTCCACTCATGAGACTATAACTGGGCATTCAGGAAGCTCCCCGAACACGCATGATTGGATGCGAAACGCGTAGGGCCTTCTGGGTAACGCCGACGTCACTTCCTGTCCCACACCATACAGAGGCCTGGAGCCAGGGCCGGGACAAGGGGTGGGTAGGAGGGGTGGCTGCCCTGGGCACTGTGGTATCATGGGCGGTGGGGGGGGGGGGCACCACAAGGAAATAGAGGGGAGGGGATTTGTGTTGGAAAGGGGAAATTAGGGGGCAGCAGGGAGTAAGTATTGTTCTAGGAGGGGAAATTTGGGGGCTATGCTAAAATATAGGGGGAGAAGGAATGGGTGAAGAAGATTTGTGCTAGGAAGGATGATTGAGGCGCTTTGTGATGGAAGGGGGGATTTGCAGTGGGGTTATTGGGAGGGGTTATCTTAGGGGTAGATAATTTGTGCTAGGAGGAGTGATTTTTTTGGGGGGGGCACTTGAATTGGGAGGATTTGGGGGGTGGGGGGGTAAGATTTGTGCTGGGAGGGGGGATTTCAGCAGGGGAACAGATTTGCACTGGGAGGAGGGCGAATTTATGCTTGGGGGGTTAAAAAGATTAGTGCTCAGTTTTTTTTGGGGGCGGGATTTTTGATGACACATAATGCTCATACACCTTGGGGGTGGGGGGTGCAGTTTGGCATGTTTGCCCTGGGCTCTGGATGACCTTGTCCCGGCACTGACAGAACAAACCCCTCAAGCCCCCCATACACACGATCGGATGTTGGATGTCAGTGCGCTCCATCGGACAATTGTTGTCGGACTTTCCCGCCAACAAAGGTTGGATGGCAGGTCTTCAAATTTTCCCACCGCCAAATGTCTGTTGTCGGATTTTCCGAGCGCGTGCACGCAAGTCCGTCGGACAAAAGTCCAAAGTACAAAACACGCAAACGCTCGGAAGCGGCCGGTCTTGTAAACTCGCGTTCGTAATGGAGAATTAACATTCGTGACGCGGCAAATGATGAAATCTGGAAACGCAGCGCGCAATTCTCTTCTTCTGTAATGAGATCATAATGAAGCTGCTTTGCTGGTGACACTGATGGAGTTATTATTGCAAATGAATTTTCAAAGGCTTTTTTTTTTCTAGTGATATCAAGAATATTATTATTTTTTTTTTATTTGGGAAAGTTCCCACAACACCTTCATTATCCCGGAGTATTTAACCCCTCGCCGCCCGCCCTATAGCAGATACACGGCGGCAAAGTGGTTTCAAAATCCTGACCGGACGTCATATGACGTGATCAGGATTTAGAGCCGCTGCGCGCCCCCGGGGGCGCGCATCGCGGCGATCGTTGTTGTGGGGTGTCAATCTGACACCCGGCAACTACGATCTCAGTAAAGAGTCTCAGACGGAGACTCTTTGCCACGTGATCAGCCGTGTCCAATCACGGCTGATTACAGTGTAAATGGGAAGAGCCGGTGATCGGCTTTTCCTTACTCGCGTCTGTCAGATGCTCCTCTGACAGGGGGGGTCTGTGCTGATCGATTATCAGTGCAGCCCCCCCCAAGGATGCCCACACTGGACTGACAGGGACGCCACCAGACCACCAGGGATGCCCAGCACAAGGTAATCCTCCCTAGACCACCAGGGATGCCAGTCAGTGCCCACAATGGATGCCAATCAGTGCCCATAATGGATGCCAATCAGTGCCCACAATGGGCATCACTGATTGGGATGCATTATTGTTTGGCACGGATCGGCATCCATTAGTACAGTATAATGTAATACAATGCCGCCTATCAGTGCCCACCTGTGCCGCCTATCAGTGCCCACCTGTGCCGCCTATCAGTGCCCATCCATGCCCATCTGTGCCGCCTATCCATGCCCATCTGCGCCACCTAGCCATGCCCATCTGTACCGCCTATCCATACCCATCCATGCCACCCATCCATGCCAATCTGTGCCAGCTATCAGTGCCAACTTGTGCCATTTATCAGTGCCCATCCGTGTCGCCCATCAGTGCCACCCATCAGTGCTGCCTATCAGTGCCACATATCAGTGTCCATCAATGCCACCTCATCAGTGCCACTTCATTGGTGCCACCTCATTGGTGCCCATCAGTGCCGCCTTATCAGTGCCCATTAGTGAAGGAGAAAACTTACTTATTTACAAAGTTTTGAAACTGAAACAAAAAAAAACATATTTTTTTTCAAAATTTTCGGTATTTTTTTATTTGTTTAGCAAAAAATAAAAACCGTAGAGGGGATCAAATACCACCAAAAGAAATCTCTATATGTGGGGAACAAAATGATACAAATTTCATTTGGGTACAGTGTAGCACGACCGCGCAATTGTCACTCAAAGTGCGACAGCGATGAAAGCTCAAAATTGGTCTGGGCAGAAAGGTGTTTAAGTGCCCCCCCCCCCCCCCCCCGGTATTGAAGTGGTTAAGATCAAAGCGATGTCCCTTGTTCATGTTACATTGTATTTTTTTTAAATGTAACTGCCACTTCCCAACTGTCATTTGAAGTAAAACACACAGCCGAGTATTTATTATTCTACACAATTTTTTTATTGTGCATTAAAAAAAGAAAACAAATAAAATTAGACACGATATCCGCCAATAGAATGTAACCAAAAAGTGCGTCCTATGCATCCGAAAATACAGAAAATATAACAAATCAAATCATTATTATTATTCAACCCAAAAACATAAAATAAAAGCCCCATGGATGTTTTCTGCTTGTCACCTACAACCGGCACTTATACCCCCTTCCCACCCAGACCAATTTTCAGCTTTTGACGCTCTCACACTTTGAATGACAATTACTCAGTCATGCAACACTGTACCTATATGACATTTTTGTCCTTTTTTTCACACAAATAGAGATTTCTTTTGGTGGTATTTATTCACCGCTCGGTTTTTTATTTTTTGCGCTATAAATCAAAAAAGACTGAAAATTCAGTAAAAAATAATAAAAATAAAATTCTTTGTTTCTGTTAAAATTTATTGCAGAGTATTGGTAGAGTATTGGTGAGTATTGGCAGAGTATTGGCAGAGTATTGGTGAGTATTGGCAGAGTATTGGTGAGTATCGGCAGAGTATTGGCAGAGTATTGGCAGAGTATTGGTGAGTATTGGCAGAGTATTGGTGAGTATTGGCAGAGTATTGGCAGAGTATTGGGGAGTATTGGCAGAGTATTGGCGAGTATTGGCAGAGTATTGGCAGAGTATTGGCGAGTATTGGCAGAGTATTGGCAGAGTATTGCAGTGTTGCAGAGTATTGGCAGAGTATTGGCAGAGTATTGGCGAGTATTGGCAGAGTATTGGCGAGTATTAACAGAGTATTGGCAGAGTATTGCAGTGTTGCAGAGTATTGGCAGAGTATTGCAATGTTGCAGAATATTGGCAGAGTATTGGCGAGTATTGGCAGAGTATTGGCAAGTATTGGCGAGTATTGGCAGAGTATTGCAGTGTTGCAGAATATTGGCAGAGTATTGGCGAGTATTGGCAGAGTATTGGCAAGTATTGGCAGAGTATTGGCAAAGTATTGCAGTGTTGCAGAGTATTGGCGAGTATTGGCAGAGTATTGCAGTGTTGCAGAGTATTGGCGAGTATTGGCAGAGTATTGGCAGAATATTGCAGTGTTGCAGAGTATTGGCGAGTATTAACAGAGTATTGGCAGAGTATTGCAGTGTTGCAGAGTATTGGCGAGTATTGGCAGAGTATTTGCAGAGTATTGCAGTGTTGCAGAGTATTGGCAGAGTATTGGCGAGTATTGGCAGAGTATTGGCAGAGTATTGGCAGAATATTGCAGTGTTGCAGAGTATTGGCGAGTATTAACAGAGTATTGGCAGAGTATTGCAGTGTTGCAGAGTATTGGCAGAGTATTGGCGAGTATTGGCAGAGTATTGGCAGAGTATTGCAGTGTTGCAAAGTATTGGCGAGTATTGGCAGAGTATTTGCAGAGTATTGCAGTGTTGCAGAGTATTGGCAGAGTATTGGCGAGTATTGGCAGAGTATTGGCAGAGTATTGGCAGAATATTGCAGTGTTGCAGAGTATTGGCGAGTATTGGCAGAGTATTGGCAGAGTATTGCAGTGTTGCAGAGTATTGGCAGAGTATTGGCGAGTATTGGCAGAGTATTGGCAGAGTATTGCAGTGTTGCAAAGTATTGGCGAGTATTGGCAGAGTATTTGCAGAGTATTGCAGTGTTGCAGAGTATTGGCAGAGTATTGGCGAGTATTGGCAGAGTATTGGCAGAGTATTGGCAGAATATTGCAGTGTTGCAGAGTATTGGCGAGTATTGGCAGAGTATTGGCAGAGTATTGCAGTGTTGCAGAGTATTGGCAGAGTATTGGCGAGTATTGGCAGAGTATTGGCAGAGTATTGCAGTGTTGCAAAGTATTGACAGACTATTACACACTATTGGCAGAGTATTGCACAGTATGGGCAGAGTATTGGCACTGAGGGGAGAGGCGGAGAGATGGCAGCAGCGCTGTGGGCTGGATGTGTAGTGCCCACAGCGATGCTGCCATCTGTCCGCCTCTCCCCTCCCACTATACCGATCGGTACAGAGAGGGGTGGGAGGAACCGGCGTCATGACATGAAGCCGGTTTGTTTACAAGTGATCGCTCCGTCATTTGACGGAGCAATCACATGGTAAACTACCGCTACCAGCGGGCGTTTACCACAATCCGTGATGCGCCAGGTCTTCCCGACCCAGCGGTCACAGATGTTTGCAGGAGCGCTCCCCAGGGGGAGTGCGAGAGCAACATTCTGGGAGGACGTCCATGGACGCCCACCCAGAAAAACACGACTGCACTGTAGCCGTCTTTCGGCTATGGAGCGGTCAGCTAGTGGTTAATATAGGGGGTCACCAGTGCCAAGAGTTGGTGAAAGCAGAGGTCCGTCATCCGGAGATAATTCCGAAATTCGTCCGGATTATTCTCCTGGAGCTCCCGCAGCAAAGGCATATGACATAACTGGTCACCATTAATAAAGCAACCAATTTTTGGTCCAATAAATCCTCCTCCTCCTGTTCTTGGACTGGATTTGGATCAATAACTTCAAGGCCAATAATAAATAACACGTTATCTCCTCCGATTCCGCAAAACATGTCTGGTTGATGAACGGCCATTCAGAAATGAACTGAAAAGCGCTAAATGAAAAACGCAAAAAAGAAAAGGGTGAATCAACATTGACCAAACTTCTACTAACACGAAATTAGCAGAACGAGCCCAAAGGATGGTGCTAAAGAGCTGAAAAAACACGTAGTACGTCACTACGTTCGTAATTGTTGGCCAACATTTCTGTGACCGTGTGTATGCAAGACAAGTTTGAGCCAACGCCCTTCGGACAAAATTCCACGGTTTTGTTGGCAGAAAGTCCGATGGTGTGTACGGGGCATAAGAGTATTGCTGGAAAGATCCAGTGCCGGTCTAAAGGCACCTTATTTGTGAGTGCAAAATTCTTATGCTAATTTTATTGATGACATACATTTTATACGTGTTGCGCAGTGATGGCCGTTTGCTTTTTATGAGATCCTGAGATCACCTAATGTGGAGATGTATGGAATGATTACTGGCACATCGTTCGGAAATCCCCAGTTATAGTCTCATGAGTGGAGTGGTTGACCCAGGCGGGAACCAAGGTGCTTTTTTGATTTGTTTTTGGTGAGTGGCGGAAAGTCCGACAACAATTGCCCGATTTAGCGTACTGACATCCAACATCCGATCGTGTGTATGGGGGCTTTAGGGGTTTCTTAGGCGCTGTTCCATCTATAGCTGCCGATGTGCGTTCCAAGCCTCGGTATGGTGATGGTTAGGACCGGAAGTGATGTCGGTAGAAGCTGCTGTGCCCATTATGAGGGGTCCCAACCATCCCTGTGCTGAGTTCCCGGGTCTGTACACCCGCTGTGCCCATTATGAGGGGTCCCCACCATCCCTGTGCTGAGTTCCTGGGTCTGTACACCCGCTGTGCCCATTATGAGGGGTCCCCACCATCCCTGTGCTGAGTTCCTGGGTCTGTACACCTGCTGTGCCCGTTATGAGGGGTTTCTACCATCCCTGTGCTGAGTTCCCAGGTCTGTATGCCTGCTGTGCCCATTATGAGAGGTTCCCACCATCCCTGTGCTGAGTTCCCGGGTCTGTACACCCGCTGTGCCCATTATGAGGGGTACCCACCAACCCTGTGCTGAGTTCCTGGGTCTGTACACCTGCTGTGCCCATTATGAGGGGTCCCCACCATCCCTGTGCTGAGTTCCTGGGTCTGTACACCTGCTGTGCCCGTTATGAGGGGTACCCACCATCCCTGTGCTGAGTTCCCGGGTCTGTACACCCACTGTGCCCATTATGAGGGATTCCCACCATCCCTGTGCTGAGTTCCCGGGTCTGTACACCCGCTGTGCCCATTATGAGGGGTTGCCACCATCCCTGTGCTGAGTTCCCGGGTCTGTACACCCGCTGTGCCCATTATGAGGGGTTCCCACCATCCCTGTGCTGAGTTCCCGGGTCTGTACACCCGCTGTGCCCATTATGAGGGGTTTCCACCATCCCTGTGCTGAGTTCCCGGGGGTTTTAACTTTTAGGTTCGTTAACTTTTCGTAACAATTACGAATTTTCGTTATGAAATTAGATCCGAAATCCTTAAACGAAAATTTCGTATTTCGTAGGGGAATTCGTATGCATAAAAATTTGTATTTCGGATTTGTACGAATGTACGAATTTCCAGAAATTCGCACGAATTTTCGTTTCGTACGAAATGAAACGCACATGTCAAATAGCTTATTTGAATCAAAATTTTAAAGTGTGAGATAATGGATAGATAGATAATTAGACAGTGGGGTTGATTTACTAAAACTGGAGAGCGCAAAATCCGGTGCAGCTGTGCATGGGAGCCAATCAGCTTCTGACTTCAGCTTGTTCAATGAAGCTTTGGCAAAAGAACCTGGAAGCTGATTGGCTCCCATGCACAGCTGCACCGGATTTTGCACTCTCCAGTTTTAGTAAACCGACCCCAATGAGAGAAAGAGATAGAGAGATAGATAGATATAGATAGATATATAGATAGATAGATAGATAGATAGATAGATAGATAGATAGATAGATGAATAGATAGATTGCCAGAGATGAGTGCATTATGAGTGACGTAGAGGGTACGGCGGTCCGGGTCTCCGGGTTGCGCACTCAGAAAAGCCGTTGCAGCGAATCAGCGATCGGCGGAGAGTCGTCTTCTGCGCTCAACAGGGCGAGAAGCTTCCAAACCATCCAATTGTTATTTACTGAGGGGGGGGGGATTTGCGGGAAGCATTAACCCCCGACTGCTCACTCCTCACAGGGCTCTACCTCTGCTTCTTAATTTAGAAAAGGAAGAAGAAGAAGGAGGAGGAGGAGGAGGAGGAGGAGGAGGAGGGATGGGAGGAGGGCTCCGGGAGGTTTATTAATAAAAAGTACCCGGTGAGAATATATCAGTTTACAACTGACTGCCATAAGTAGCAGCTTCACTTCACACCGGCAGCCGAGAAGGAAGCCGCTTCTCCGGATGCTCCATTGACCTCCCCGGGGGCATTACTCAGCCAACCTGAGGGGTCGGAGGTTTGGAAATGCCACCGACTGGCAGCATGCAGCAGCCTAGAAGACAGAGGACAGGCTGGACAAGTTCTTTCCCCCATTCTGGGACCCCTCAGCATCCCAGGTAAGCCGGGATTCTACCGATGGGAATAATGAACAGACCACTTGAACGGACCGCAGCTGCTGCGTTCACCCCCCTCCCCGGCGTTGGGTCTCAAGGGTTAAACCCCCCCCCCCCCAGCTCCAAAGACCATCCACGGTAATAATGGTTCCCTCTGGCCATTCATTCATTCATCCTCATTATTGCATGTTGTGTTACGAAGCGGCGGGGATTTTGCGCCGGCGTTGGGGCTTTTCACTGCAGAGGTCATTGCTTCGGGTCCTATTTGGAATAAATTGGAGGAGTTGGGGGGGGGGGTTCAGGGGGGGTCAGTGACGGGTTTCCCTAACCGCTGCTGGCTGGGATTTGCTGTCATTGACTGCTGTCTGCTGTCGTCTGCAAACATGGGGGGTCATCTGCAGTCACTCTGACCCCGGTGGGGGGGGGGGGGGGGGGGGGGGACATAGCACTGGCACTCATGGAGCACCTTGCTGCATTCTTGCTTTGGTTACATGCATATGGCGCATCTGCGACGATTCGCATTCACTACCGCAACGCTTTACATTCGTCGCAACAGGACCAGATGTAAGTAAGACTCTGTCCTAAATGGGATGGGGGGGAGGGGTGTCAGGACAAGGGGTGGGCAGGAGGGGCAGCTGCACTGAGCGCAATGGTTTATTGCAGGGATCTGGGCACCCTAAAGAGGGGCACAGTTTGGCATCTTTGCCCTGGGCACTGGATGTCCTTGTCCCAGCACTGGGGGGGGGGGGGGTGCATACACATATGCGCAGGTATGGAATGTAGAACGCACGCCGTCCAGACTTATTTTTATGGTTCTGCGTTTGTTTCCTTATGGATTGTGTTCATCCCATTAGACATGCTGCATGGTGAACTCACGTCTGCATGAGTGCAGATGCTTTCAGTGCAGCACAGACTCAGTGCTACGGGGGGTGTCAGTGCTGAATCAGGGTCACTGAGATCTGCCGTACCTGGGCAACCTACCTAACTATGAAACGAGCTGATTGCGATGGGTTGTATCCCAGTTGTGGGTGGTTGGGGGTCTAGGGCTGCTGCCTTTCACATGTAGACAATGAGGCTGTTACAGCGGGGGAACACTCGGGTGATTGTAGAGGGGCATCCGGGGTCCAGAAAAACGTTGCACTTTTTTTTTTATAACCGTTTATTGAAGATGCATGCTGCAGCCCCGCTGATCAAATATATTTACCCCGCTCAGAGCCTAACCGTTCTCCAAGAAATACAGCCCTAAAGAAGTGGGGAGGCATCCCCCCCTGAAACGCGTTGGGTCTATTTGTATTCTTCCACACCAACATGATTTTTATACAAGTTTATTGAAGAGAAAAGTATACAAGTACACATTTCGGGGTAATTGCCTCTTCTCTTCTTCAGGGCTGTATTTCTCAGAGAGTGGATAGGCTCTGAGAGGGTTAAAGCATACATCTTCAATAAACGAGTATAAAATCCATATTGGTGTGGAAGTGCATAATTAGAGCCAGCGCATTTCGGTGGGAACTGCCTTCCTCCTTCTTCAGTTTTTCTGGACACCGGGCGCTCCCCTCCAATCACCCAAGTGTTGCCCGTGGTAACAGCCCCATTGTCTGTATCAGAAAGGTAGCAGCCCTAGACCCCAATCAGCCACCACCTACAACAGGGATACAACCCATTGGAAACAATTCCCTCTATATCTGGGGTCTCCAAACTGTCTAAGCAAAGGGTCAATTTACTGTCCTTCAGACTTTAGGGCCAGTGGCCAGTGGAAGTAGAAAATGCCCCGGCATCAATGCCCCATCATTGGTTTTAATGGGAGAAATAGTGCCCCACTGTATCAATGCCCCATCATTGGTGTCAGTGGGAGGAATAGTGTCCCATCATTGGCATCAGTGGGGGGGAATAGTGCCCCAAGGGCCAGATAAAGGCAAATGAAGGTCCACATCTGGCCCACCGGGCCACAGTTTGGAGACCACTGCTCTACACCCTCCACATAGAAACCTTCCATTGAGAAGCCTCTAGCAGCACCAGTCCAGCACTGTCTTCTACCCAAACTTGATACCTAACCATGAAGGAATGGCGGATACACCCACCCAGTGCCGGGACAAGGTCATCTAGAGCCCACGGTAAACATACCAAACCCCCCACCCCCAAGAAGTATGAGCATTATGTATCAGCGAGAATTCCCCCCATGAGCACTAATCTTCCTTCATGCTTACCCCCTAAGCATAAATTCCCCCTCCTCCCAGTACAGGTCTGCCCCCCTGCTGAAATATCACCTCTCAGCCCTCCATCCCCCAACCCCCCCAGAAAAATTCATCCCTCCTAGCACAAAGCCTCTACCCATAAAATTTCCCCTCCTAGTGCGCATCCTCTCCCCACCCCCCTCTACTTCAAATCCCCCTTCCCAGCACAAATCCCCCTCCTAGCACAAATCTTCTTCCCCCATCCCAAAACAAATCCCCCTAAATTACCACTCTTTTCCCCATCCCCCCAGCTCAAATGCCCCCCCCTAAAAGAAATTCAGCCGTCCTAGCACAAATCCTCTACCCCTAAAATTTCCCCTACTGGTGCACATCTTCTCCCCCCCCACTTCAAATCCCCCCTTCCCAGTACAACCCCCCCAGCTCCCAGCTTAAATCTTATTCCCCCATCCCCCCTCCCAGCACAAATCCCCCTAAATGACCACTCTTTGCCCCCCGTCCCCAAAATCCCCCCATCTAAAATCCCCCCTCCTAAAAAAAATTCAGCCCTCCTAGCACAAATCCTCTACCCCTAAAATTTCCCCTGCCAGTACACATCCCCCCCCACTTCAAATCCCCACTTCCCAGCACAACCCCCCCCCTAAATCATCCCCCTCCTAGCACATATCCTCTTCCCCCATCCCCCCTCCCAGCATAAATCCCCCTAAATCACCACTCTTAGCAACCCCCCAAATTTCCCCTCCTAGAACAATATTTACCCCCTGCCGCCCCCTTTCAACACAAATCCCCTCCCTGTGGTGCATCCACCACCTCCCCCCACCTCACCTCACATGAATCCACAGTGCCCAGGGCAGCTTCATCTCCTGCCCACCCCTTGAACCAGCCCCACACCTACCGGACTGCGCAATGGTCTGTGCACGATAAACGATTCTTCCTATAGAAAAAAAGGGGGGCGATCGGCAAATGTCCAGCATGCCGAGAAATCTTTACATTCCTTTGCTGTGCGTTCCATGCAGCTGTGCAACTGTTGCAAGTGATGCTGACAACAATGTATCAAATGTATGTTATGATATTTCCAGGTGGCAGTGGGGGGGGGGGGGGGGTCTTTTTGCCCTCGGGCACAACATTTTTTTGCCAACAGCTTTTATTACTTTTATTGCAATGTGATTGGCGTGCCGGGGAAAGATAAACATCGGCGGAGAGCTTCATGCCCCGGCGTATCGCGCCACCGAGCTGGCAAAGTGCTGCGAAGATCACGCAGCAATATGTCATTGGAAGTCATCAATGCCGAAGTCAATGGGAATCGCTGTGTTCCTGGCAGAGGTTCAGCGTTCTGCAGGACGTGTCCATCTGCCCTGCGGGCGTCGCAGGGTGCAAGCCTAGCCACAGTGCCGGACAGCCGGGCTTGTCTCATAGTCGGCAATGCAGATCAGGGCTGCTTGTTATTCATAACAACACAATCTCATTTAACTCTTAGCTGTCTAAATGCTTTAGGCGGAATTTGTATCCAATATATAGCTTTATGTTAAATACATGCTCAGTAATGTGTCAGTGTAACCCTTCCAGGGATTTATTACCCCTCACAGAGATCACAGTACTGCCCCTGACAGCACCATATTTGTTCAGGCATCACCCAGGGTCACCATCTACTTCCTGGACTGAGATCCCAGGTCAGGGTGTTCTCTGACGCAGGTCGGCTCCTGCTGCAGCCGCTCACCTTCTTACTTGCTACGTAGTTACAATGTTGCAGTCTGATCACTAGGGGACTGAGGAAATGCTTCCTGCTGCCTGCGGCTGACTGAGGACATCATTTCATCCTGGACTGGAGCTCAGAGATGGCTTTTATAGATAGAATGTTTCCTGAAAAATAATATTGTTGCTGAATATTTTTCCTTGGCTGAGATGATGTCATCAGACAAGAGGAAGCATTTCCTCAGTCTCCTCTCCTCCAGGCTGAGATGATGTCATCAGTCTAATGCTGGCAGGAGAAAGCATTTCCTCAGTCTCCCCCCCCCCCCCCTGCTGAGATTATGTCATCAGTCTGCTACAGGCAGGAGGAAGCATTTCCTCAATCTCCCCCCCCCCCCCCGCTGAGATTATGTCATCAGTCTGCTACAGGCAGGAGGAAGCATTTCCTCAATCTCCCCCCCCCCCCCCCGCTGAGATTATGTCATCAGTCTGCTACAGGCAGGAGGAAGCATTTCCTCAATCTCCTCTGCCTCAGGTTGAGATGATGTCATCAGTCTGCTGCTGGCAGGAGAAAGAATTTCCTCAGCCTCCTTTTCCCCCAGGCTGAGATTATGTCATCAGTCTGCTACAGGCAGGAGGAAGCATTTCCTCAGTCTCCTCTCCTCCAGGTTGAGTTTATGTCATCAGTCTGCTACAGACAGGAGGACGCATTTCCTCAATCTCCTCTCCTCCAGGTTGAGTTTATGTCATCAGTCTGCTACAGACAGGAGGAAACATTTCCTCAGTCTCCTCTCCTCCAGGTTGAGTTTATGTCATCAGTCTGCTACAGACAGGAGGAAGCATTTCCTCAGTCTCCTCTCCTCCAGGTTGAGTTTATGTCATCAGTCTGCTACAAACAGGAGGAAGCATTTCCTCAGTCTCCTCTCCTCCAGGTTGAGTTTATGTCATCAGTCTGCTACAAACAGGAGGAAGCATTTCCTCAGTCTCCTCTCCTCCAGGTTGAGTTTATGTCATCAGTCTGCTACAGACAGGAGGACGCATTTCCTCAGTCTCCTCTCCTCCAGGTTGAGTTTATGTCATCAGTCTGCTACAGACAGGAGGACGCATTTCCTCAGTCTCCTCTCCTCCAGGTTGAGTTTATGTCATCAGTCTGCTACAGACAGGAGGAAGCATTTCCTCAATCACCTCTCCTCCAGGTTGAGTTTATGTCATCAGTCTGCTACAGACAGGAGGAAGAATTTCCTCAGTCTCCTCTCCTCCAGGTTGAGTTTATGTCATCAGTCTGCTACAGACAGGAGGAAGAATTTCCTCAATCTCCTCTCCTCCAGGTTGAGTTTATGTCATCAGTCTGCTACAAACAGGAGGAAGCATTTCCTCAGTCTCCTCTCCTCCAGGTTGAGTTTATGTCATCAGTCTGCTACAGACAGGAGGACGCATTTCCTCAGTCTCCTCTCCTCCAGGTTGAGTTTATGTCATCAGTCTGCTACAGACAGGAGGAAGCATTTCCTCAGTCTCCTCTCCTCCAGGTTGAGTTTATGTCATCAGTCTGCTACAGACAGGAGGAAGAATTTCCTCAATCTCCTCTCCTCCAGGTTGAGTTTATGTCATCAGTCTGCTACAGACAGGAGGACGCATTTCCTCAGTCTCCTCTCCTCCAGGTTGAGTTTATGTCATCAGTCTGCTACAGACAGGAGGAAGAATTTCCTCAGTCTCCTCTCCTCCAGGTTGAGTTTATGTCATCAGTCTGCTACAAACAGGAGGAAGCATTTCCTCAGTCTCCTCTCCTCCAGGTTGAGTTTATGTCATCAGTCTGCTACAGACAGGAGGACGCATTTCCTCAGTCTCCTCTCCTCCAGGTTGAGTTTATGTCATCAGTCTGCTACAGACAGGAGGAAGAATTTCCTCAGTCTCCTCTCCTCCAGGTTGAGTTTATGTCATCAGTCTGCTACAGACAGGAGGAAGAATTTCCTCAATCTCCTCTCCTCCAGGTTGAGTTTATGTCATCAGTCTGCTACAGACAGGAGGACGCATTTCCTCAGTCTCCTCTCCTCCAGGTTGAGTTTATGTCATCAGTCTGCTACAGACAGGAGGAAACATTTCCTCAGTCTCCTCTCCTCCAGGTTGAGTTTATGTCATCAGTCTGCTACAGACAGGAGGACGCATTTCCTCAGTCTCTTCTCCCCCCCAGGCTGAGATTATGTCATCAGTTTGCTGAAGGCAGAAAGAATAATTTCCTCAGTCTCCTCTCCCCCCCCCAGGCTGAGATGATGTCATCAGTCCGCTGCTGGCAGGAGGACACATTTCCTCAGTCTCCTCTCCCCCCGGGCGGGAGTATAAGGCATCAGTCTTCTACAGGCAGGAGGACACATTTCCCAAGTCTCCTCTCCCCCAGGCTCAGATTCTGTCATAGGTCTGCTAAAGTCAAGAGGAAGCATTTCCTCAGACTCCTCTGTGCCAAGTGAACAGACTGCCACATTGTAATATTGCCCCAATGACCACATATAGGTAGCCCAGGGGCCACATCTGGCCCCCAGGCTGCAGTTTGGAGACCGCTGGTGTAGAAGATAAATTCAGAAACAGTAAAATGCTTAAAAAAAAATAAAAGAAAGAGGAAAAAAAATCAAAGTAAACTTACATCTTTGGGGACTGCTGTCACCAGGCAGGGTGGGGAACACACAGCCTTCCAGGTAGAGAAAACCCGTCCCCATGCCGGGTCAGTGAGGTCCCTCTCTATACCTCGGGCATTCCCTTCCTGGGCACTCTGTGGGCTAAATGAATTGATGAAAGGAATCAGCCTGACGGTAACGAGTCGCCGGCTTTATTAACATTGAATTTCTTTATTTGACCTTTCAGAGCAGATATTTGTTGTGCACATTGAATTTCTGATCAATATAAAAGTGTTTTAGGCTAATTATAACCTATTCGGGTGATATCAGACATGAGGAGCAAATTTTATATAAGTATCTAACCCAACCTTTCACAACCTTTTCACCGTGGAGGAACAATGGAAAATGTCCCTTACATTGGTGATCAGTGAGAAGAATGTTCCTTACATTGGTGATCAGTGAGAAGAATGTTCCTTACATTGGTGGTCAGTGAGAAGAATGTTCCTTACATTGGTGATCAGTGAGAAGAATGTTCCTTACATTGGTGGTCAGTGAGAAGAATGTTCCTTACATTGGTGATCAGTGGGAAGAATGTTCCTTACATTGGTGGTCAGTGGGAAGAATGTTCCTTACATTGGTGATCAGTGGGAAGAATGTTCCTTACATTGGTGGTCAGTGGGAAGAATGTTCCTTACATTGGTGATCAGTGAGAAGAATGTTCCTTACATTGGTGATCAGTGAGAAGAATGTTCCTTACATTGGTGATCAGTGAGAAGAATGTTCCTTACATTGGTGATCAGTGAGAAGAATGTTCCTTACATTGGTGATCAGTGAGAAGAATGTTCCTTACATTGGTGATCAGTGAGAAGAATGTTCCTTACATTGGTGATCAGTGGGAAGAATGTTCCTTACATTGGGGATCAGTGGGAAGAATGTTCCTTACATTGGTGATCAGTGGGAAGAATGTTCCTTACATTGGTGATCAGTGCGAAGAATGTTCCTTACATTGGTGATCAGTGAGAAGAATGTCCCTTACATTGGTGATCAGTGGGAAGAATGTTCCTTACATTGGTGATCAGTGAGAAGAATGTTCCTTACATTAGTGATCGGTGGGAAGAACGTTCCTTACATTGGTGATCAGTGAGAAGAATGTTCCTTACATTGGTGATCAGTGAGAGGAATGTTCCTTACATTGGTGATCAGTGAGAAGAATGTTCCTTACATTGGTGATCAGTGAGAAGAATGTTCCTTACATTGGTGATCAGTGGGAAGAATGTTCCTTACATTGGTGATCAGTGAGAAGAATGTTCCTTACATTGGTGATCAGCGGGAAGAATGTTCCTTACATTGGTGATCAGTGGGAAGAATGTCCCTTACATTGGTGATCAGCGGGAAGAATGTTCCTTACATTGGTGATCAGTGAGAAGAATGTTCCTTACATTGGTGATCAGTGAGAAGAATGTTCCTTACATTGGTGATCAGTGAGAAGAATGTTCCTTACATTGGTGATCAGTGAGAAGAATGTTCCTTACATTGGTGATCAGTGAGAAGAATGTTCCTTACATTGGTGATCAGTGAGAAGAATGTTCCTTACATTGGTGATCAGTGAGAAGAATGTTCCTTACATTGGTGATCAGTGAGAAGAATGTTCCTTACATTGGTGATCAGTGAGAAGAATGTTCCTTACATTGGTGATCAGTGGGTAGAATGTTCCTTACATTGGTGATCAGTGAGAAGAATGTCCCTTACATTGGTGATCAGTGGGAAGAATGTTCCTTACATTGGTGATCAGTGAGAAGAATGTTCCTTACATTGGTGATCAGTGAGAAGAATGTTCCTTACATTGGTGATCAGTGAGAAGAATGTTTCTTACATTGGTGATCAGTGAGAAGAATGTTCCTTACATTGGTGATCAGTGGGAAGAATGTTCCTTACATTGGTGATCAGTGAGAAGAATGTTCCTTACATTGGTGATCAGCGGGAAGAATGTCCCTTACATTGGTGATCAGTGGGAAGAATGTCCCTTACATTGGTGATCAGTGAGAAGAATGTTCCTTACATTGGTGATCAGTGAGAAGAATGTTCCTTACATTGGTGATCAGTGAGAAGAATGTTCCTTACATTGGTGATCAGTGAGAAGAATGTTCCTTACATTGGTGATCAGTGGGTAGAATGTTCCTTACATTGGTGATCAGTGAGAAGAATGTCCCTTACATTGGTGATCAGTGGGAAGAATGTTCCTTACATTGGTGATCAGTGAGAAGAATGTTCCTTACATTGGTGATCAGTGAGAAGAATGTTCCTTACATTGGTGATCAGTGGGAAGAATGTTCCTTACATTGGTGATCAGTGAGAAGAATGTTCCTTACATTGGTGATCAGTGAGAAGAATGTTTCTTACATTGGTGATCAGTGAGAAGAATGTTCCTTACATTGGTGATCAGTGGGAAGAATGTTCCTTACATTGGTGATCAGTGGGAAGAATGTTCCTTACATTGGTGATCAGTGAGAAGAATGTTCCTTACATTGGTGATCAGTGAGAAGAATGTTCCTTACATTGGTGATCAGTGAGAAGAATGTTCCTTACATTGGTGATCAGTGGGAAGAATGTTCCTTACATTGGTGATCAGTGGGAAGAATGTTCCTTACATTGGTGATCAGTGAGAAGAATGTTCCTTACATTGGTGATCAGTGAGAAGAATGTTCCTTACATTGGTGATCGGTGAGAAGAATGTTCCTTACATTGGTGATCGGTGAGAAGAATGTTCCTTACATTGGTGATCGGTGAGAAGAATGTTCCTTACATTGGTGATCGGTGAGAAGAATGTTCCTTACATTGGTGATCAGTGAGAAGAATGTTCCTTACATTGGTGATCAGTGAGAAGAATGTTCCTTACATTGGTGATCAGTGAGAAGAATGTTCCTTACATTGGTGATCAGTGGGAAGAATGTTCCTTACATTGGTGATCAGTGAGAAGAATGTTCCTTACATTGGTGATCAGTGAGAAGAATGTTCCTTACATTGGTGATCAGTGGGAAGAATGTTCCTTACATTGGTGATCAGTGAGAAGAATGTTCCTTACATTGGTGATCAGTGAGA
This sequence comes from Lithobates pipiens, assembly GCF_037356315.1. Lineage (NCBI taxonomy): Eukaryota > Metazoa > Chordata > Amphibia > Anura > Ranidae > Lithobates > Lithobates pipiens. The sequence goes on from NW_027507789.1 coordinate 2,488,043, forward strand.
AGAATGTTCCTTACATTGGTGATCAGTGGGAAGAATGTTCCTTACATTGGTGATCAGTGGGAAGAATGTTCCTTACATTGGTGATCAGTGAGAAGAATGTTCCTTACATTGGTGATCAGTGAGAAGAATGTTCCTTACATTGGTGATCAGTGAGAAGAATGTTCCTTACATTGGTGATCAGTGGGAAGAATGTTCCTTACATTGGTGATCAGTGGGAAGAATGTTCCTTACATTGGTGATCAGGGGGTTTAGTACACGCCCCACACTATATAAGGCCGCCAGCGTAGCGGCCTTGTGTAGTGTGTTTCGGCATGCAGGGAAAGAGCAAGATAGGCAGGGACAGTGTTCTTTTCTCAGGCATCTTCAGGAGTTAGTGGGTGTTGTGTGCCTCCAGCACAGTGTACACCTGAAGACCCCCCTTATTGCTGGTGTTGTCTGTTGCATATCTTGCATATTAGTCTTTAAAATTAGCACTTTTAATTTGGAACGTTCGAGTCCCATAGACTTTAATAGGGTTCTAAAGTTCGTACAAATTTTTGGTCCCTCCGAAGGTTCTGGTGCAAACCGAACCCGGGGGGAGGGGGGTGTTTGGCTCATCCCTACCTGTCATGCTTAACACGTGATTATTGATAGCGGCTATTATAATCGCTAGCAGTAATCACTGTGTTCTTCTGGCGGAGGCGGCTTCCCTTTTAAACCCCCCACCGGAAGAACGCAATGGCTCCATGGGGGGTGGGGGGGGGGGATTTCCCCATCAACACTGACTGTATTGATGGGGAAATCAATTATTTTCTTGAGGTTGCAGGACAGAAAATTGCTTTGTCTATGGCCGGCTTAACAGGCAGCCACATACGGTACAAAAGAAGGGGATCTTGTGGTTGGATACTCTTGTTCCTCAGCATGTTGTAGATGAGGGGGAACGACACCACATGACTCCCACTGGCCCCCAATGATCTACAAAGCGGGCATAGACAACAAAGTATCGAGAGCAGCAGGTTTAGCTTAATTGTATATTAGAAGTCGTGCCAAGTTTATATAGTGAGAAAAATTGGTAGGAATTAAAGTTGAAATATCTAAACATCTCTGCCATTATAAATGATAGAACTGGTTATATTGCCGATAGGCATAGATAGTGTGTCTCCCGTTTTACTTTAACTGAAGGATTTTCTGTCTCTCTGTAGGTGTTGGAGAAATTGACCAACCAAAGATACCAAAGAGCTCTTTAGAAGGAAAGTTTAAAAAATGAGCCACGTCTATCCTTATAATGCCCAACACTGATCTAAAAAAGTTTACTAGGTTACGATATCAACTAAAGACATTTAGACTCATATAGTAAGGTATACTGTATGGAGGGGCGGACTGACCATTGGGCCACCTGGGCACTGCCCAAGGGCCCTATGCCACTAGGGGGCCCCATCAGGGTTGCCAGCCTCAGTAAAACCAGGGACAGTATGTAAAAAAATTTTTTTTTTACGTCTGTCTCTGAAATGTCCCTTACCGACATCCTTTTGATCTAAAAATCCAGAGATTATAGCTGCCCCACCTCTCCAGTACCTTCTCAGCCAATAGAAACATGTCTGTGTATACTGTTCGATTGTATACTGTGTGTGTGTTTGTGTATACTGTGTGGCCCCATAATCTCTGATTGCCTGGAGGGCCCCATAATCTCCTATTGCCAGGGGGCCCCATGAGTTGTCAGTCCATCCCTGAGTGCCGGTGTTCTGCCGTATAGTGTCTGGCCATCAAATAGTGTCCGGGCCGTACGGCGCATGCGCCGTACGGAGCAGACGAAGCTTCAGAAAATCTCTGAAGCTGAACGGCGCCTGCGCCGTGAGTGGAGGTGGTGGCCCCACCATCCAAGCGGACATAGGGTTGTGAATATTAGAGGGCCCCTCGCGGGCGAGCTTCGCTCGCCACGCTTCGGGCTTGGCCTCGCTGCGCTTGGTTCTTTTTTATTCCTAATCTGTGTCCACTTGGACAGTGGGGATAGAACCTGGATTCACGGCGCAGGGGCCGTTCATCCTCTGCAATTTTCAGAATCTGTGTTGCTGTGTACTGCGCATGTGCAGTACGCAGCGGACACTATCGGATGGAGGACGTTATATGACAAGACACCGGTTCACACTAGTGCGATGCGAGAATCCTGCGAATCAACTGCGGATTCCCGCATCGCACTTGACACGTACGGCAGCTCACACTGCCATATGCGATCTGCTGGGGAGTGTCATTATATGTTAACAACACCCCCATTTCAGCTCGCATATCGCACTGCGAACTGACAGTTCGGACGTGAATCGGATCGCATATGTGTGAACACACATGCGATCCGATTCCGGTCCGAACAGAAAAAAGGGTCCTGTGCGTGTTTGGACCGAATGCGGCACGATATCAGCCATACTATCTGTAAGGCTGACATCGCACCCGCACAGACATCGCATGTAATGTGAACAGCCGCGCGCTGCGAATTACATGCGATGTCTGGCATCGCGCTAGTGTGACCTGGCACTGACTGTATGCATCTGAACATGCAATAATTGACCAATTTTTTTTTTGATGATTATTTGCAGAACGTTCTCTGAGGAACATTAGTTGAAGTGCCTTAAGGGTTTCCAGCTAACCTCCAGCAGAAGCAACCATCTACCGTCATACAACAGAATGTCTTTTCATGAAGGACCTCAAGGAAGATTATCCATGACCACAGAAATGCCCTTGAAGACCAATGCAACTATCCCCATAAATACTACTTTGGATTTCCCACCATCCTCAGGTGCAATGGAGGACATGATAGCGACATTCACTATCGGGGTCATTTTATCCCTCATGTGCATCGTAGGAGTTGCAGGAAATGTCTACACTTTGGTGGTGATGTGTCAATCCATGCGCACGGCAGCTTCCATGTACATCTACATCATCAACTTGGCCTTGGCCGATCTCCTTTACCTGCTCACCATCCCGTTTATTGTGGGCACTTATTTCATCCAGGAATGGTATTTTGGAGACGTCGGCTGCCGTATCCTTTTCAGCTTGGACTTCTTGACCATGCACGCCAGTATTTTCACCCTCACCATTATGAGCACTGAACGCTATTTTGCAGTTCTGAAGCCCTTGGACACGGTCAAGAGATCGAAGAGCTACCGAAAGTGCATTGCAATAGTTGTCTGGCTAGTATCACTACTCCTAACTTTGCCCATGTTGATCATGATTAAGCTGGTGCAAAAAGACAACAAGAGCATTTGTCTGCCCATGTGGAGTCGGATGTCCTACAGGGTCTATTTAACAGTGCTTTTCTGTACAAGTATAGTAGGTCCGGGGCTAATCATAGGCTACTTGTACATTAGGCTGGCTAGGACATACTGGGTGTCACAAACTGCCTCCTTCAAGCAGACCAAGAGGTTGCCCAACCAGAAAGTTCTGTATTTAATTTTCACTATTGTCCTGGTCTTCTGGGCCTGCTTCCTCCCTTTCTGGATCTGGCAACTCCTTGTCCAGTACTATGAATCTCTTCCCATTTCCCCCAAAGCCAACAGGAACATCAATTATATAACCACATGCCTAACCTACAGTAACAGTTGCATCAACCCATTCTTGTACACCCTCCTCACCAAGAACTACAAGGAATACCTGAGGAACAGACAGAGGTCATGGAGCAACAGTGGTTACTTCAGGAACCGTTTCCAAAGGATGTCGGGAAGATCCATGTCCACCAGTAGCCAACAGTGCACCGAGAGCTTTGTTTTGGCTCAGTGTCCCGGGGGCAACAACAGTTCTTAAGAACGTTAAAATAAGATTTCACAGGGACTAGTAAGAACCTCCATGTGCCAAACAGCCCCCAAATATCCCAATGCTTGTATATTGTAAATGTTTTATTGGTATAGATTGAATTTTGTAAATGAATGATGCTTGCAGAAAGGATATTCAAGTGTTCTTTTTGCATACTGATGCCAAGGAAAGACCATAGCTAGGAGACAATGGAGAAGCAGTTCGTTGTATAAAAACATGGATGAGATTTTCACTTGTGATATCGCACCATGTTCTATGACTTTTCTAAAAATTGGAGATGTCAACATGGCTACATTCTCGAAACCTTCTTCCTATCCCCAACTGTTACGAGACTTTCCGTGCCATCTTCCATATGTTCATGGTCGTGATCTACTAAAATAAAAAACATTTTTGTTTAACGTTGGTGCTGCTAAAAAAAAGTGACCAGCTTTGGTTAATGTTTACTAATTTTCTATCATGAAAAGGACTCGGTTTGGGGTTCCAGACTCCAAGGGACTCTTGGGTTTCAACTAGACCTCAATGGCTTGCTCCTAACTTTTTTTTTTCAGTTAAGATTTGGTTGAGTATTACTTAACAGGATATTTTTGATGGCGTTCCAGCAGACGTAGCACAAGCCAGTCGTGATGTGGTCAGTCAAAACAGCCATTGACTGACAAACATGGAGGTCCAAACTTTATCTCGTGCCTTCAAGGGAGCTTTAAGCCACTGAGACTTAATGGATCTGCGAGCTGACCTTGTGTGTCAAACCATACACAGTGTTGTAAATGAGAGTTGTATGGTCCCAAGCATTGGATACATCAAACAGAACTGTCCAGATGTTCTCCGCTCCACAAAACACCTTTGTCCAATTGGTCCCTGCTCTACTGGAAATCCATTCACTGGGCATTCGTGGAGTAGAATGCTGAACGTGGTCGTAGACTTGCAGTAGCTTTCAGGATGGGAAGAACTTCTAAGTTACCTACAAGATCTAGATATCTATGGACCTTTGTGTTTACCTCATTTAAACAGGAACGAAACTTCCATTCTATACAAAAAATATTGCTAAAGGACGAGGAAACTAATTTTATTCCTATACTGATAAAGGCAGATCTCTTTTGAAAAAATGGCTCTGCACCCATGATTGGCTCTGCACCCATGACTGGCTCTGCACCCATGATTGGCCCTGCACCCATGACTGGCCCTGCACCCATGACTGGCCCTGCACCCATGACTGGCCCTGCACCCATGACTGGCTCTGCACCCATGACTGGCCCTGCACCCATGACTGGCCCTGCACCCATGACTGGCCCTGCACCCATGACTGGCCCTGCACCCATGACTGGCCCTGCACCCATGACTGGCTCTGCACCCATGACTGTCCTAATCAAATCAAGAAGTCTCCCTTTTATCTTCTTTAGCCGGGAAAGAAGCTTCTGTTGGCCCTGTGGATACTAATTACACTTTGTTACTAAACATTTGTCTCTCGGGTTTTGGAAAGAACAATGAGGGGGGCAGCGCTTAGGACCAAATTCAGGAAAACTGACATCTTCGTAATAGAGCGATATTAAAATTAGATGGATGCAGAGATGAGACTAACTCAAGTGTTAGCAGACATCTGGGGCTCAAAATTATTATAAAAGGACTGGCTGGTACTCTTTAAATCAAACCTGTCATAGGCAAGGTTTCAGACCCCCAGTCCTCTCCAGTAACTCCATTTCCCAAAGTTTTACCTATTCTCCAATGGAAGCCTCATTCCCTACATGGCCACCAAGTCTGATGCACAGAGATCCCCCCCCCCATGACACCCAGCTCCATCCAAAGCCTTCCAGCAGTTTAATATATATTTTGCATGGACATAGAGAGGAAAAAACGCATAGGGCTAGAGGTTTTAGATCCCCAGTCCTCTCCAGGAACCCCATTTCTCAACGTTTTCCCCATCTTCCATCGAAAACCTCATCCCCTAGAGGGCAACCAAGTCTGGTGCACAGAGCCTCCCCCCCCCCCCCCAAACCAAGTGACACCCAGCTCCATCCAGAACCTTCCAGCAGTTGAATACATATTTTGCATGGACATAGAGAGGTAAAAAAACGCATAGGGCTAGAGGTTTTACACCCCCCAGCCCTCTCCAGGAACCCCATTTCTTAATGTTTTCCCCGTCTTCCATCGAAAACCTCGTCCCCTACAGGGCAACCAAGTCTTCTGCACAGAGCCCCCCCTACCCCCCCCCCCTCTTCCCAAGTGACACCCAGCTCCATCCAGAGCCTTCCAGTAGTTTAATACATATTATGCATGGACATAGAGAGACAAAAAAGCATAGGGCTAGAGGTTTTAGACCCCCAGTCCTCTCCAGGAACCCCATTTCTCAACGTTTTCCCCATCTTCCATCAAAAAATTCCTCTCCTACAGGGCTTTCAAGTCTGGTGCACAGAGTACCACCCAAGTGACACCCAGCTCCATCCAGAGCCTTCCAGCTGTTTAATATATATTTTGCATGGACATAGAGAGGAAACAATGCATGGAGCTAGAGGTTTTAGACCCCCAGTCCTCTCCAGGATCCCCATCTCTCGATGCTTTCCCCAGCTTCAAAAACCTCATCCCCTACAGGGCAACTAAGTCTGGTGCACAGAGCCCCCCCCCCCCCCCAAGTGACACCCAGTTCCATCCAGAGGCTTCCAGCAGTGTAATACATATTTTGCATGGACATAGAGAGACAAAAAAGCATAGGGCTAGAGGTTTTAGACCCCCAGTCCCCTCCAGGAACCCCATTTCTCAACATTTCTCCATCTTCCATCAAAAACCTCATCCCCTACAGAGCCACCAAGTCTGATGCACAGAGTACCCCCACCCCAAGTGACACCCAGTTCCATCCAGAGGCTTCCAGCAGTGTAATACATATTTTGCATGGACATAGAGGAAACAGTGCATGGAGCTAGAGGTTTTAGACCCCCAGTCCTCTCCAGGATCCCCATCTCTCAATGTTTTCCCCAACTTCCATCAAAAACCTCATTCCCTACAGGGCAACCAAGTCTGGTGCACAGAGCCCCCCCCCCCCCAAGTGACACCCAGTTCCATCCAGAGCCTTCCAGCTGTTTAATACATATTTTGCACAGAGAGCAAGAGGAAAAAGAGTACAGGGCTAGAGGTTATAGACCCTACTCTAGTGTACATTTAAAAATGACGATGCAACAAAAATCTAGAGAGATTCCTCCAAAATACGAATACAAATACAGGGACTGCTGCAAATCCAAGAGCTCCTTTCCTGGCAATAAATGGAACTGGAAGTCCCATTGGAGAGTTTATCAGCATTTATATAATTGAATGTTGTAATGCCATTAATTGCTCATCGCTTCTCTACGGTACTGCATGGTTTTTCCGTAAGGGGAATTAGATCCATCATTGCTATAAGCTTAAGTGTTAACCCTTCGGGGGGCCCAGCAGTTCCAATCATGGCGATGTACCGTGTCACCATCCGGTGTGCCAAGACGTTATATTTGATGCTTACCCGCTCAGCAGGCGTCTGCTCATTAGCATATTCTGTTGCGGAGCCAACTGCTCCCCCCTGACCCGTCTCAGTTCTCACTGTAAGATAGCAAAAAAAAGCAAAAAAAAAAAAAAGCACTTTATTTCTCACTAGAAACACTTTATCAGCTCAGCAGGCTGCTCACCTCATAGGATAACCAATCAGCACTGTGGAATAAGTCGGCACTTTATAAACCTGAAAAAATACACAGATTATTGTACAACATATCATTTTAAACAGATTAAAATCTTATAGACTGTGTGTCTTTATCTGGTTGTTGGTTCGGTGTGTTCTGGGTGTTCCGAGTAAGGTTCAGGCAATGGTTGCGTTTTCAACACTTGCTATTATCCAAATGGAAATCCATATCATCTGTCCAATTTATTTTAATCATTTATTATTATTTATTTATTTTTTTGTGTTTTTCAATTTTTATTATTATTTTATTTTATTTTATTTATTTTTTTGTGTTTTTCAATTTTTATTATTATTATGTTTTATTTATTTATTTATTTATTTTTACTTTTTTTTCTATTTTTATTATTATTTGATTTAATTAATTGTATTTATTTTTTTTAAATCAGAAACGTTTTATTAAGAAATAAAACAGGAAACACAAAAGCATTATACATTTAACATTTCCAAGACAGCTTCACCTATACCGCAAGCATTTACATTTAGTGTCATACACTGCACCATTATTTTGAAACAGCGGTACAAACTTAAAAAACGAAATAAAAAATAAATAAAAAATGGAACGTTAACCTCCTTTTCTTATCAAATGCATTCAGGGACATTAGACCAGATTTCAGATTTACCAAAACCGTATAATATAAGGTCAAACCTTTTAGGCACTGGCCTTTTAATCATATGTCAACAAACGGTAAACTAATGGCCCTAACCTGGCCTATAAGTAACCCCATCCATCACTAATTCTACTGGGTTCAGGCCTGGAGTGTCCACCATGCAGCAATGGACCCAGGGGCGGACTGACAACTCATGGGGCCCCCGCACAATAGGAGATTATGGGGCCAACGGGCAATCAGAGATTATGGGGCCCCTGGGCAATAGGAGATTATGGGGCCCCCGGGCAATAGGAGATTATGGGGCCCCCGGGCAATAGAAGATTATGGGGCCCCCAGGCAATAGATTATGGGGCCACACAGTATACACACACACATAGAGTATACAAACACAGACACACAATATACACACACAGTATACACACACACACAAAGCTACTGGAGAGGCGGGGCAGCTATCATTTTAGGATAAAAAAAAAAAAACACACAGATTTTTACATACTGTACCTTGTTTTATTGATGGGGCCCCTTAGTGGCATGGGGCCCTCGGGCAGTGCCCGAGCACCCGAATGGTCAGTCCGCCCCTGAATGGACCGCATAGGTTATCAAATTTATGAAGGGGTCGAACCTTATGCTGATTTATATTATGGATTTATTTATTAATTATTATTATTATTATTATTAACGATTTATATAGCACCAACAGTTTACGCAGCACTTTACAATGTATAGGGGGGGCAACACAATTACAGTACAATACAAAAGGGACAGGAGGGCCCCCGGCTCGTATAGCTTACATTCTAAAGGGAGGGGGTGGTGGTACAAAAGGTAATAGTTGCAGAAAATGATTTGATGGGGGTGGCTCGGGGACAGTTAGGTGGGTGTGGGATATTTATATTATTATTATTATTATTATTATATATTTATAAATATTTATATTTATTATTGGTCTATTTTATTATAATTTTATTTTTTTATGGATTTATTTGTGTCGTTTATTTTATGGATTTATTTGATATATTTACCTATTTATTTAATTATTATTATTCTATTTTATTATAACTTTATTTAATTTATGGAATTATTTATCAGTTTATTTTTTAACTTTTATTTTATGAATTTATTTATCAATTGTATTTGTTTGTTTTTTTCTCTTATTTATTTAAAGTATGTTATTCATTTTTTATTTATTTTTTTTACTTTTTTTTTTAAATGTTTAAAAAAAAAATTTTTGTTGCTATTCTTAAAGTGGATGTAAACCCTTATCGAATGACATTTGCTAAAAAGCAATGTGTGTCATCAACAACTAAATACATTTATGAACTATTTCTAAATATTTTAATAAAATACATGTTTTCACCTTTTTTTTTTTTCCATCCTCTGTGACATCTCAGCGCTGACGTTCTCCTGCTACCTTTTTTTACAGTGACTTTTTTTTTTTCTCAATGTACTCCAGCAATGGCAGGCGTGACATGTCTCGCCTCGGGTTTCCTGATGGTGGCAACAATGGACCATAAAGGCCACTTGAAGTCTTATATTGGAAGCCCACGTGACAGGGTGGAAATGCAGGAGCACTATTGGGAGATTGGGAGACAGGGATAGAGGGTTGTCACCCTGAAACAGGAAGTGCCTGAACCAGAATTCTCCGTGGGGGGGGGGGGGGGGTGCTTCAATGAAAGCTGCAGATTTAATATGATTTATAAAATGACTTTTTGGGTGACAATGACGTGTTAAGTATGATATGAGATTTTAGTGGCTGGCTTTACATCTACTTTAAGTCAATACTGAAGACTGAGCTTGGAGCGAAAAAACGAAATATAAATTTTTCATTAATCTTCAATGATAACATGCAAATGTAACACCAGCACAGTTACTCTGCAAATACAGGGCGCCGGAGTTCCACCCCCCCCCCCCCCCACCCCCCGGGGGACAGCTCCACTACACCCTGTACTCACAGCGTGTCTTCAGTCTTCTGACGTTGGATGCCATTCAACCTGGAAGATGGAGAACCTCTAGTGGCAGAATGGCATTACTGCAAGGCGAAGCACTGGAGAATAGGTCAGTATTTCAGCCACTTTTTTATTTTTATATATATATATAATGTCCAGGAATTTTTTAAAGAAAAAAAACTTACCTGACGTTGTCCTTTAAATAAAAGTTTCCCGTTGGGTTTCTACAGTATTTCACAAAAGTAAGTACACCCCTCAGTCACATTTGTGTAAATCTAACAAATGTTAAAGCGGAGGTCCACCCTAAAGTGGACCTTTCGCTCATTGGAATCCCCCCCCCCCCTCCGGCGCCACAATTGGCACCTTTCAGGGGGGAGGGGGGTGCAGGTACCTGTACAGTACAGGTATCTGCACCCACTTCCGGCGTAGATTCTGCAGAAGGTACGCCCCTTTCCGCAGAATCTACGCCCCTTTCCGAAAGTCCCCCGCTGCCTGCTGGGAAACACACGGATCCCAGAGACAGCGGGGACCGTCCTTATTGTGCAGCGCGACTCGCGCATGCGCAGTAGGGAACCGGGAAATGAAGCCGAAAGGCTTCACTTCCTGATTCCCATACCCAAGATGGCGGCGGCAGCACCCGAGAGACGATCGAGAGATCGGCTTCGGGTGACGACATCGCGGGCGCGCTGGGCGGGTAAGTGTCACTATTTTAAAATAATAAAAAAAAAGGTAAACAGGGTAAATGTAGTCAAAACATAGCCAGAGTTCAGGAACCGGAATGGATAGTCAGACAAGCCAAAAGGTCAGGGAGCCGGAGATGAGCGTAGTAGAACAACAAGCAGGATCTGGAGCCAGAAGGAATGCCAGCCAAGCAAGTCTTTAACAGGAACACAGGAGATAGTCTCTGTGATGTTGACCAAGGCGAAGGCAGAGATCCTCTGGCCTGGGTGGCTTAAGTAGGCAGGACTGACGAGCAGGATATCATCAACAGGCGAGTCACTGTGGAGAAATAGGAGCTGGCAATTAGCCGACAGCTGAGCGGCCAGCTCAGAGAAGGGCAATATAAAGGTCCAGATCAGAGTTCCCTCTTACATGAGAGTTCCCATCAGAGTCCTCCTTTACATCAGGGCCCCATGAGAGGGGGCCGATCGGCTCAAGTTTATTTGTAATTTCTTTGCTTTGTCCTACTGAACTTCTTTCTCTATTGTTCCGAATCAGAACCCGCTGAATCCAAAAAAAAAGCTCCAAGTAAAACCTATTCATTTATTTACATATTATTCATTTATTGGAAACGCTTGGAGACTCCTCTCCTAGACAACTCCATCATTAAGTGAACCTGTTAAATTTAGAGATGTTATTTAACAAAAAAAAAAGATTTCGCTTATTTTGGACGGGAGTTTAGAATGGAGCAAGATATCCCGCCGGCATCCATTGTGTTTCTGCAATGCGGCAATTTAAGAAATCTTTCCACTTTTGGGACCCGGACCGCCTTTCCCTTCTCGCTGTGCCGCTATGCAGGGAGCTTCAATCAGAATCTTGGAGAGGGACGCTCATACGGTGCATTGTGTCTGCTCGGCTGGAGAGTCAGAACATTGCCCGACTGCCTGTAGGGAAAAAACACAATTTCCAATGAATGAACAAAATGCACAAATATGTTCAGCTACAGACTTGGGAAAGGTAAAGAGTCCACCGGGTTTGTCTCTGAACCAGAGGAGCTTACACTCTACTGTCCCCACGACAATCACGTACTATTATTATACATTTATAGCTCTGAAATATTCAGTAGTGCTGTACACAGAACACTGAGCTAATCACGTCGGTCTCTGAACCAAAGGAGCTTACATTTTATTGTTCCACCCAGTGACGTCGCTAGGGGGTGGCTTTTGGGGCTATAGCCCCAAATCTGGGGCCCATAGCCCCGAGTCCCTACAGGAGTCCCCAAGGGGAGGGGAGGCTCTCTGATGTAAGTGGGTGGCTCTCTGGGGACCCTGATGTAAGTGGAGGCCTCTCTGGGGACCCTGATGCAAGTGGAGGCCTCTCTGGGGACCCTGATGTAAGTGGAGGCCTCTCTGGGGACTCTGATGTAAGGGGAGGCCTCTCTGAGGACCCTGATGCAAGTGGAGGCCTCTCTGGAGACCCTGATGTAAGTGGAGGCCTCTCTGGGGACCCTGATGTAAGGGGAGGCTCTCCAGGACCCTGATGTAAGTGGGTGGCTCTCTGGGGACCCTGATGTAAGTGGAGGCCTCTCTGGGGACCCTGATGAAAGGGGAGGCTCTCTGGGGACCCTGATGTAAGTGGGTGGCTCTCTGGGGACCCTGATGTAAGTGGGTGGCTCTCTGGGGACCCTGATGTAAGTGGATGCCTCTCTGGGGACCCTGATGTAAGTGGATGCCTCTCTGGGGACCCTGATGTAAGTGGAGGCCTCTCTGGGGACCCTGATGTAAGTGGAGGCCTCTCTGAGGACCCTGATGTAAGTGGAGGCCTCTCTGGGGACCCTTATATAAGTGGGTGGCTCTCTGGGGACCCTGATGTAAGTGGAAACCTCTCTGGGGAACCTGATGAAAGGGGAGGCTCTCTGGGGACCCTGATGTAAGTGGGTGGCTCTCGGACCCTGATGTAAGTGGGTGGCTCTCTGGGGACCCTGATGTAAGTGGGTGGCTCTCTGGGGACCCTGATGTAAGTGGAGGCCTCTCTGGGGACCCTGATGTAAGTGGAGGCCTCTCTGGGGACCCTTATGTAAGTGGAGGCCTCTCTGGGGACCCTGATGTAAGTGGGTGGCTCTCTGGGGATATATACATACACACACACACACACACACACACGTGTGTATATTACTGTATATAAATGTGTATGCCCACCTAAGCGTATGACTTTATTTACTATGCTGCTATGGGCTCTAGCCCCAGATCTTTTGCAGACCTACCAACGCCCCTGGTTCCACCACAGTCACACACTATTATTATTCTATATTTATAAAGCTCTGACATATTCCGCAGCGCTGTTCAGAGATCACTGAGACAGTCACATCAGTCTCTGCACCAGAGCAGCTTCTCCACCAGGTGGTGCTATTCTGCATGGTGCTGTTGGCTCACTCTGCTGTGATCTCAGCTGAGAGAAGCAGCAAGCCTGGGCCCTCTCATGTAGGCTTTTCCCAGGCAAGTATGGACCATATTGGGAAAGATGAAGGTGGAGGCTCTCCAGAGGTCTACTCCATGTGGATCCGGGGCCTGTTCCTATGTAAGAGGAGTCCTTACCAGTCTTCCAGGATACAGTGGTGAACAGACTTTACCGCATTGCTAAGGAGGAACAGAAACTTTCTGTCATGAAAGAAGATTTCAGGAAAAATAAATCCCTGCGTAAGTCTTGAAACAGTGAGAGGGAAGTCTCCAAGCTGAAGTCTCTGGAGGAGGCATTGAAAAAAAACAGGAGAAGTTGGTCGCCTCTCTGAAGGAGAGCAGTGGTGTGTTCAGAGAAAAGTGTGAGAATGAGGAGAGATTTCAACAGATGAAGGAAAGTGTCTGTGCCAGTACCAGCCAGAGGGTGGATACCTGAGCAACGACGACAGTATGGATGGAGGGTAAGGAAGTGGTACTACCCTTGTCTTAGGATCTGTTGCACCTGAGTCAGTATCTGCCCCCCTCCCTCCCCAGTGGCCTGGGTCATCCCAGGAGGAGGTTGAGGAAAATGGTGGATAGCTGCAGACCATTACAGAAATGGAATCTCCCTTGAGTGGCACCGACTCATCAGATGAAGATTATGGGAATGCAGGAAGAGATGGCATGTATCCAGACAGAGAAGTTTCTGCTGGCTGTGAGGAGTCCCACATGGACACTAACAGTGCAGAGCAGGAATGTCACATGAACATTGAAACTGCAGAGCAGGAGGGCCGTATGAATGCTGAAACAGCTGGTGTTTTTTTCTAAACGGAAGACTTTACTTGATTATGGGACTGCTGGTAACTGTGGTACTTCTGGGACTATGGTGAGCGGGACCGTTGTGCTGGAGGGGAGGAGGGAGGATCAAGTGGTGGGTAATTTACCAAACCAGATTTCAGAGGTTCCTATGCAGCCAGTTAATGTTTTTATCTGTCCCAGTTAGAAGTTATGCTAAGGCTGTGTCTGGACAAAGTCATGCTACTGGTGGTGGAAAGGAGCCAGTTGTGCGACTTTGTCCTAATGCACCTTCCATTAAACGCAGGAATGCGGTACAGCTCAGGTGGGAAGGAGGAGATATTCCACCTATCAGGAGGGAGGTTGTGGATAACATCCTAGCCATGGAATTTAAGGCGGGGGATATTTATGCTCTTATCAGTCCGGCTGGTTTCTATGAATATGATTTGTCATATTTGCGTCCAGAACGCTGGATCTGTTTTGGGAGCGGTTTGAGCGTGCATATGGGGGCCAGCCGGACTCTATACCCCCTGAGGATATAAGGGTCTGGTTGAGGAGGTTTGGTGAAATGTTGTGCCTGCTAAAAAAAGATTGTGGATGATAGAGGAATCTGGACGGGTGGGTGGTCGGTGTCAATGAGGTTGAGTGTGTGTGAGAATGTGGTCCAGCATTTGCCCTCCTCTGCCTTTATTGGTAGAGAAAGGATTACCGTCTTCTACCCTGGTCAACCTAAAGCCGCGTACACACGGGCGGACTGTATGGCGTACTTAGTCCGTCGAAAAAAACATTTCAGCGGACAGTCCGCTCGTGTGTGGGCTTCAGCGGACTTTTTCAGCGTGCAGTCTGGCGTACTAAGTATTTCGGAATTTCCGTAATATTGTCCGTCATACTTTGGTTTCAGCGGACAATCCGCTCGTCAGTAGGCTAGTTGGACGGACTAAGAATGGCGCATGGTCAGAAAGGATTTACACGGCGGAAGGTTGCATTGCTGTGTCTTGGACTTCCTATTTCTAGTCCCGTCGTACGTGCTGTACACGTCATCGCGCAAGCTTTCGACTGACTGTTTGTGCATCCGTGTGTGGTCAAGTCCGTTCATTCGAAAGTATGACGGACTGTCCGTCGGATTGTCTGACGAACTAAGTACGCCATACAATCCGCTCGTGTGTACGCGGCCTAAGATGTGCCATAAATGTGGAGTCAAGGGACATTTCTCCTCTAAATGTCCAGAACAGAAGTGCTCTTTGTGCCAGGAACTGGGGCATCTGGCAAGGTACGGTAACATCATTAAATGTAACCTATGTGATAGGTTGGTCACCCTTATAGCCGACGCCCTGAGGCTTTGCACAATAAGCCAGAGCTGGTGGAGGAATTTTTCTGTCTGGATAGAGAAGAGTCAGGGTTGGCGGAGGTTGTACCAGGGGATCCTAGTGTCTCTGTCCCATCAGAATCTGTGCCTGTGAGGCCCTCTGTGGTGTCAGTGTCCCCCCAGTCTGTGGTGTCAGTGTCCCCCCAGTCCGTGGTCTCCCAGTCAGTGTCAGGAAGTGTGGTTGTCAAGTCTGTGTCCACACCTATTGTTTCTCCTAGTGTAGTGAAGGCAGTGGAGGGTGCTGGACCAGTGTGTATGGTGGTGCCAACCCCTCCTCGACGTGGCAGAAGTGCCACTGGAGGCCGGCAGACACCGAGGGTTGGAATGAGGGATGGATTGGATTATGGTGCGGGGGAAGTGGAAAGGGGATGAGGGTGGCTGGTGCAGAATGTAAGGTGAATGATGTGGAAGTCGGGGTGAATGATGTGGGGGAGGGGTTAATGAGCGGGTTTTGCAATCACATCCTGATGGCGATTATATCTCAAAAGGTTTCTTAGCCTGGATCGAGGTTCGGGGTTTGTAGTCTCTTTTTTGTTATCAATAAAATATGTTTCTTAATATGTTATCTTGCCAGGAAACGGTTTTCTTTACTTGCTGATGTAAGCACGCTTGTTTTTGTTTAGTTGTTGTATATTTTTGTGTAAATATGTTTTTATTAATGAACTCAGCTGTATTGTCAAAAGTATTGGGACGCCGGCCTTTATATGCACATGAACTTTAATGGCATCCCAGTCTTTGTCCGTAGTCAACTTCAACACCAGATGGTGCAATTCTTACACTCATAGCAGTAGACACTTATCTGATCCCTACAGAGATGGCGCTGGTCATCTGATCACTACAGAGATGGCGCTGGTCATCTGATCACTACAGAGATGGCGCTGGTCATCTGATCCCTACAGAGATGGCGCTGGTCATCTGATCCCTACAGAGATGGCGCTGGTCATCTGATCACTACAGAGATGGCGCTGGTCATCTGATCACTACAGAGATGGCGCTGGTCATCTGATCACTACAGAGATGGCGCTGGTCATCTGATCCCTACAGAGATGGTGCTGGTCATCTGATCACTACAGAGATGGCGCTGGTCATCTGATCACTACAGAGATGGTGCTGGTCATCTGATCACTACAGAGATGGTGCCTGTCATCTGATCCCTACAGAGATGGTGCTGGTCATCTGATCACTACAGAGATGGTGCTGGTCATCTGATCACTACAGGGATGGCACTGGTCATCTGATCCCTACAGAGATGGTGCTGGTCATCTGATCACTACAGAGATGGTGCTGGTCATCTGATCACTACAGAGATGGTGCTGGTCATCTGATCACTACAGAGATGGTGCTTGTCATCTGATCACTACAGGGATGGCACTGGTCATCTGATCCCTACAGAGATGGTGCTGGTCATCTGATCCCTACAGAGATGGTGCTGGTCATCTGATCACTACAGAGATGGCGCTGGTCATCTGATCACTACAGAGATGGCGCTGGTCATCTGATCACTACAGAGATGGTGCTGGTCATCTGATCCCTACAGAGATGGTGCTGGTCATCTGATCACTACAGAGATGGTGCTGGTCATCTGATCCCTACAGAGATGGTGCTGGTCATCTGATCACTACAGAGATGGCGCTGGTCATCTGATCACTACAGAGATGGTGCTGGTCATCTGATCACTACAGGGATGGCACTGGTCATCTGATCCCTACAGAGATGGTGCTGGTCATCTGATCACTACAGAGATGGTGCTGGTCATCTGATCACTACAGAGATGGTGCTGGTCATCTGATCACTACAGAGATGGTGCTTGTCATCTGATCACTACAGGGATGGCACTGGTCATCTGATCGCTACAGAGATGGTGCTGGTCATCTGATCCCTACAGAGATGGTGCTGGTCATCTGATCACTACAGAGATGGCGCTGGTCATCTGATCACTACAGAGATGGCGCTGGTCATCTGATCACTACAGAGATGGTGCTGGTCATCTGATCCCTACAGAGATGGTGCTGGTCATCTGATCACTACAGAGATGGTGCTGGTCATCTGATCCCTACAGAGATGGTGCTGGTCATCTGATCACTACAGAGATGGCGCTGGTCATCTGATCACTACAGGGATGGCACTGGTCATCTGATCCCTACAGAGATGGTGCTGGTCATCTGATCCCTACAGAGATGGTGCTGGTCATCTGATCACTACAGAGATGGTGCTGGTCATCTGATCACTACAGAGATGGTGCTGGTCATCTGATCACTACAGAGATGGTGCTGGTCATCTGATCACTACAGAGATGGTGCTGGTCATCTGATCACTACAGGGATGGCACTGGTCATCTGATCCCTACAGGGATGGCGCTGGTCATCTGATCCCTACAGAGATGGTGCTGGTCATCTGATCACTACAGAGATGGTGCTGGTCATCTGATCACTACAGAGATGGCACTGGTCATCTGATCCCTACAGAGATGGTGCCTGTCATCTGATCACTACAGAGATGGTGCTGGTCATCTGATCACTACAGAGATGGTGCTGGTCATCTGATCACTACAGAGATGGTGCTTGTCTTCTGATCCATACAGAGATGGTGCTGGTCATCTGATCCCTACAGTGATGGTGCTGGTCATCTGATCCCTACAGAGATGGTGCTGGTCATCTGATCACTACAGAGATGGTGCTGGTCATCTGATCCCTACAGAGATGGTGCTGGTCATCTGATCACTACAGAAATGGTGCTGGTCATCTGATCCCTACAGAGATGGTGCTGGTCATCTGATCACTACAGAGATGGTGCAGGTCATCTGATCCCTACAGAGATGGTGCAGGTCATCTGATCCCTACAGAGATGGTGCTGGTCATCTGATCACTACAGAGATGGTGCTGGTCATCTGATCCCTACAGAGATGGTGCAGGTCATCTGATCCCTACAGAGATGGTGCTGGTCATCTGATCACTACAGAAATGGTGCTGGTCATCTGATCCCTACAGAGATGGTGCTGGTCATCTGATCACTACAGAGATGGTGCTGGTCATCTGATCACTACAGAGATGGTGCTGGTCATCTGATCACTACAGAGATGGTGCTGGTCATCTGATCCCTACAGAGATGGTGCTGGTCATCTGATCCCTACAGAGATGGTGCTGGTCATCTGATCCCTACAGAGATGGTGCTGGTCATCTGATCCCTACAGAGATGGTGCTGGTCATCTGATCCCTACAGAGATGGTGCTGGTCATCTGATCCCTACAGAGATGGCGCTGGTCATCTGATCCATACAGAGATGGTGCTGGTCATCTGATCCCTACAGAGATGGCACTGGTCATCTCATCACTACAGAGATGGCGCTGGTCATCTGATCCCTACAGAGATGGCGCTGGTCATCTGATCACTACAGAGATGGTGCTTGTCTTCTGATCCATACAGAGATGGTGCAGGTCCCCTGATGCCTACAGAGATGGTGCTGGTCATCTGATCCCTACAGTGATGGTGCAGGTCATCTGATCCATACAGAGATGGCGCTGGTCATCTGATCACTACAGAGATGGTGCCTGTCATCTGATCCATACAGAGATGGTGCAGGTCATCTGATCCCTACAGAGATGGTGCTGGTCATCTGATCCCTACAGAGATGGTGCAGGTCATCTGATCCCTACAGAGATGGCGCTGGTCATCTGATCCCTACAGAGATGGCGCTGGTCATCTGATCCATACAGAGATGGTGCTGGTCTTCTGATGCCTACAGAGATGGTGCTGGTCATCTGATCCCTACAGAGATGGCGCTGGTCATCTGATCCCTACAGAGATGGCGCTGGTCATCTGATCCCTACAGAGATGGTGCTGGTCATCTGATCCCTACAGAGATGGCGCTGGTCATCTGATCCCTACAGAGATGGCCCAGGTCATGTGATCGCTACACAGACAGACACATTTTGTATTTGTACTGTACAGATTCTGACTACAAGTCATAGGGTCAGAGCGCTAGTCCTTCTCGAAAAAAAGATTCCCACAGCCCCAAAATGCTCCATTTCCTTTGGAAGAGCCGATCGTAAATCTCAAGGCGGATGGAGCCGAAGTCCTCCTGGTAGATATTGTATTTTGTCCTGCGAGACGACTGCATCATAAAGCCTTGATGATTCCCTCGCATTGCCGTTATTGTTTCCCGCGGAACGTTCGGCATTTATATAATGATGTATCTTTATTTCTAAAGCGTGTTTGGAAAAGAAGAGTTCACAACTTTATGGCTCCCAATTAGTTTTGTCGAAAAATAAGCAAACACAGAATGTTAGGAAATGTGGCGTTATTACAGCCTCATAAAATGGAAGAGACTGGAAAAAGAACAGAACCGCATTATGAATCTTCCACAGACAGCGCCGCAACTGGTCATGGCGGCTCTCTACGCTGGAAAAAAATGTTTAAAAGCCTCTTTTTGAAAATATGGAACTAAAGGATTCCTCATCCAGCCATGGAGAAACATTATTGTAGGTTTCAACTAGGGCTGGACTGGGACAAAAAAAAAAATGCAGTCACATCAGTGCCCATTAATGCAGCCTGATCAGTGCCCATCAGCGCAGCCTCACCAGTCCCCATTAATGCAGCCTGATAAGTGCCCATTAATGCAGCCACACCAGTGCCCATCAGCGCAGCCTTACTCGTACCCATCAGTGCAGCCACATCAGTGCCCATCAGAGCAACCACACCAGTGCCCATTAATGCAGCCTCACTAGTACCCATCAGTGCAGCCACATCAGTGCCCATCAGCGCAACCATGCCAGTGCCCATTAATGCAGCCACATCACTGCCCATTAATGTAGTCGCAACAGTGCCCATTAATGCAGTCACACCAGTGCCTATTAATGCAGCCTGATCAGTGCCCATCAGCGCAGCTTCAACAGTGCCCATTAATGCAGCCACGCCAGTGCCCATCAGTGCAGCCACACCAGTGCCCATCAGTGCAGCCACACCAGTGCCCATCAGCGCAGCCTCACCAGTCCCCATTAATGCAGCCTGATAAGTGCCCATTAATGCAGCCACACCAGTGCCCATCAGCGCAGCCTCACTCGTACCCATCAGTGCAGCCACATCAGTGCCCATCAGAGCAACCACACCAGTGCCCATTAATGCAGCCTCACTAGTACCCATCAGTGCAGCCACATCAGTGCCCATCAGCGCAACCATGCCAGTGCCCATTAATGCAGCCACATCACTGCCCATTAATGTAGTCGCAACAGTGCCCATTAATGCAGTCACACCAGTGCCTATTAATGCAGCCTGATCAGTGCCCATCAGCGCAGCTTCAACAGTGCCCATTAATGCAGCCACGCCAGTGCCCATCAGTGCAGCCACACCAGTGCCCATCAGTGCAGCCACACCAGTGCCCATCAGCGCAGCCACACCAGTGCCTGTTCATGCAGCCTCATCAGTGCAGCCACACCAGTGCCCATCAGTGCAGCCACACCAGTGCCCATCAGTGCAGCCACACCAGTGCCTATTCATGCAGCCTCATCAGTGCTCATCAGTGCAGCCACACCAGTGCCTATTAATGCAGCCTCATCAGTGCCCATCAGCACAGCCACACCAGTGCCCATTAATGCAGCCACACAAGTGCTCATTAATGCAGCCTGTTCAGTGTCCATCAGCACAGCCTCATAAGTGCCTAGCAATGTTAGACCCCCCCAGTACCTGGTCTGCACTGTTTCTTCTACCTAGGTTCCGGGTGCGGTGCTTGTCCTGCAGGTGGTTCCTCTGAAGCTGGGAGCCCAGGACCAGCTGCCAGCTGTGCACTGCTGGTATATCTGGTCCTCTCTCTTCCTCCTGGGCACCACAGAGCTGGGTAACTAGGGCTGGAGGAAACTGGGGGTGTGGGGCGGTTGAGGTGAGTCGGCAGGGACTCCCAAATCCTGTCCACCAATCAGCTAATCTCCCGACTGCCGCTGTGTAGCTGTTTAGAAAAAAAACTTCTATGGGTCTTCCCTGTGTTCAGTGGGGGCTGGGGGACAAAGAGCGGACTATTTAATCACTTTTGGCTTTAGGAGGATTAATCTGCAGCAGCGCTCCCGCCTCCCGACCGGCTCCAGTGTACCTTCAGCTGTGTAGTGCGCTGCTGTGGATTCCTTCTCCCAAAGCCGAAAGTGATGAAATAGTCTGCTTTCTGTCCCCCGGCCCCCACTGAACACAGGGGGCCCCGAGAAGTTTTTCCTTCTAAACATCTGCACAGCGGGAGATTAGCTTATTGGTGGGCAGGGTTTGGGAGTCCCCGCCCGCTCTACCTCTGTTGTCACTGAAACCGGCCCACTGAGCCATCGGCCCACCGGGAAATTCCTGGTAGTCCCAATGACCAGTACATGCCTGGTTTCAACAACACCTGAATGACATTGCACGTGCTAATTACATTTTATAAAAAAATAGTATTGGTCCCAGCACAGAACCCTGGGGGACCCCACTTTCCACACCAGATCATTCCGAGTACTCCCCATTTATCACCACCCTTCGAACTCGCCCCAGTTTTCAATCCATGTACTCACCCTTTGGTCAATGCTAATAGACCTTAGTTTGTACGGTAAACGTTTATGGGAAACTGTATCAAATGACTTTTGCAAAATCCAGATACACCACATCTACTGCCCTTCCTTTATCTAAATGGCAACTGACCTCCTCATAGAAGGTCAGTAGTTTGGTTTGGCAAGAACGATTCTTCATGAATCCATGCTGATTAATGCGAATGATACCGTTCTCATTACTAAAATCTTGTATATAGCCCCTTATCATCCCCTCCAAGAGTTTACATACTATTGATGTTAGGCTAACTGGTCTGTAATTCCCAGGGATGTATCTCTGCCCTTTTTTAAATATTGGTGCTACATTGGCTTTTCTCCAATCAGCTGGTACCATTCCAGTCAGTAGAGTGTCCATAAAAATTAGGAGCAATGG
Organism: Lithobates pipiens; assembly: GCF_037356315.1. Classification (NCBI taxonomy): domain Eukaryota; kingdom Metazoa; phylum Chordata; class Amphibia; order Anura; family Ranidae; genus Lithobates; species Lithobates pipiens. Next base: position 2,510,253 of record NW_027507789.1, read on the forward strand.
TCTGGCTATCACTTGACTGAGTTCCTTAAGGACCCTCGGGTGCAAGCTATCTGGTCTCGGTGACTTATTAATGTTAAGTTTTTCAAGACTATTTCTAATTCTGTCCTCTGTTAGCCATGAGGGTGCTCCCTGTGCCGTGTCAGGAGGATAAACCTTGCAGTTTTGGTTACTGAAGCCGCACAATTTCCTCATGAAGACTGAGAAGAAAAAATTCAAAACCTTCGCCACCTCTCCATCTTTTGTAACCAGATGTCCTTCCTCAATCTTTAGAGGGCCAATATGATCTGACCTCCCTTTCTTACTATTTATATACTTAAAGAATTTCTTGGGGTTTTTTTTTCTACTCTCCTCCGCCATGTGCCTTTTGTGTTCTATCTTAGCCTCCCTGATTGCAACCTTACTTTTTTTTTTTATTGCATTCCTGATAAAGTTTGACTGAGAAAATTGCCGCAGAGTCCTCCGGCAGTGCAGAGCATTTCAGGAGAAGTTGGGAGATTGCAGACATTTTGCCGATGCCGAAGCTTCCTGTAAAGTCTGGACCCATTTGACTTGTCGGGCTCAGGGCGGCATTCGCAGGCAATTTTGCTCAGCAAAACTCTCAGCTAAATGTGCAAATGAGAGCAAGAGAATGTTAAATTCAACGGCGCTGTGCGACCAGCTGAAGAATCCCTCCACAGGGAGGTGAGAAGTCAGGTGTGAATGAAGATTAAATGCCCGACCACCAAATCAACCTGACTTTTAGCTATAAATAAGGCGTAGGTTCTTCACGGCTGGAGACCGCCATAAATAATACTTAACGATTTTCTGTCTGTCTCCTGAAGGAACCATTACGGGGTTTCCAAAAACAAAGGCGCCACTCAGATAAAACCTAAATGGACTTTGATGAGATTCTGCAGCCAAACAAAGGAGGGAAGACATGCCATTCTCTGCACGGACCTGGGCCAACCAGCCGTCACTTTGCATTGGTGTCCCCATGAATTACAAGATTGTATATCCACTTCACTCCGGAGAGACGCCTTTTATTTTTTTTTCAAACCTGTAATTTTTTTTTCTGCACCTGCTACTTGGCACGGCATCTGATGCACAAGGCTGTCAAAAGTGTACAAACATACCCAGGTCTCCTTTTTCAATTCAGCAGGCATGGCTTCTATCAGTGGCGTAACTAGAACTGTCAGGGCCCCCGATTCAAGAAACCATGAAGGGCCCCCCTGAACCCCAGCCAGGGCCCTTCCCTCAGAGTCCGGCGGTGGAACTCCAGGGCGTGGTCACAGGTATGACCTTTGTGAGCCCTGTAGTTCCACCACTGGCATCAGCAGTTTTTTTTAATTATTTAATTTTTTTATTTTTAGGTGCCCCATTGGGGGACTGTCCCTAGGCAGGATGGGGTCCCCGTCCCCAGAAGAGATGAGGTTCTTTTCTCCAGGGAAGAAGATGAAGTTAATGCCCCCAGGTGAGAAGGGATCCCTGTCCCCAGGGGAGATGGGGGTCCCTGTCCCCACGTGAGAAGGGGCCCCTGATGGAGGGGGTAAGTAATGGTGTGTGGGGGATGGGGTCCTCTCACCATGACCAAGCTACAGGCCGCGCACTCATCCATGTTGGCCTGGGCTCCATCCATTGTGCTGGACGGTTGATCAGCATATCTCCCAGAAAGACCTTTCATCAGCAGTGTCCTCCGGGGGGCTCTTATAGGGCTGCACTGCATCTGTGTGCTTAAAGTTTGTTTACCTGGGAGAAGTATGCAGTGCAGAGTGGGCCGGACTCGAGGGGGGGGGGCGGGACTCTGGCTGGGGAGAACAGACATCGGACTGAGCGGCAATGCATGGAGCAGGAGAGGAGTACTCTGAGGACCTGGCCGAGGACACAGGTCATGCGGGGAATGCACAACTAAAGAGCAGCCAGTGTGTTAGTCGAGCATGGAGCTCTGCTAGTCACCCTTCACCTCCAGCCACCCGTGTGCATAGTTGCCTATGCTGCTGCCGGCCATATGTAGAGGGGGCTGCATGGGCCCCCTGCAGCACAGGGCCCAGTTGCAGTCGCGACTGCTGCACCCCCTATAGTTACGCCCCTGGCTTCTATGGAGAAGGGATTGGGACCCAACTGGACAGTATAACCATACAGGATAAGGTGAGACGGGATTAAAGCAAAATTAAACAGAAGGTATTCTTTCTCTTTCTCAGCTGGCAGCAAACAATGGTGGACACTAAGGCCAAGGCACATGCTGCATCAAAGGCCAAGACAAGAGCCCCACCAAGGCCAAGAAGCTACCTCTGTAACTAACCAAGGGAGGTCTCCAGAATTCTTCAAGAACTTAGGCGGTGGACTTGAGGCTTCAAGTCATGTTCTGGTCCTAGATGGCGGAGGATATCTCCTTGGTATCTCTTTGATATCTCTCAACGTTCTTGTTGCCAAGCAGGCTTTGCTTGGGCATGAAGTGGTTGTTGTAGGATATGAAGCTGTCAACATTTCCCATGGGCTACATCATTTCAAGGGTAAAAAAGTCCAAAGTGAACCCCCAGAAGCCCGGCTTGGCAGAACCCCCCGACAGAGAAAATTTTTACTTACACATTTACAGGCCGTCAGTAAAGCCACTCTTGACGATTAAACCTGATATGTAGAAGCAAAAAAGAGAAGAAGAAAAAAAAATGCACGCAGACGCCGACCTCATCCTTCGGGTTAATTGATGTGCGATGTTTTAGTACAGCGTAAAGGACATGGCAGGTATCGGATGAAAAGTTCACTCCATAGTTTAAAAACTCTTCTTTAATGAAATGACCTTTCCGGAGCTGTCCGCGTTGTGTCTGATGCCTACTCTATGACAAAGCACTATGACGGAAGATCTCCGCGGGCGCAGAGGTCTAACGGGATTGATCATCGATGATGTCTGCCGGATGTGCAGCTGCGTACTCCCATTACCTATTTATAGATTTTGGCTATTTTTATATAAAAAAAAAAATTAAAAAATAACAGTTTCGTCTTTATAAGTGGCTTTCGAGTCTTCTTACTGGCAATGAGCGGGATCATCTTGGTGACATTTCTATCGCAGTTTCATTACTTAACCCTTTTGTTGCCATTTTGAGCCATTTTTTTAAAAAAAATTGCACACATTTAAACAAAAATCATTTTAGACCTGAAGATTGCCTAAAACCCCCCAAATGTTTGATGTTTTCTGAAAACAGAGACCCTGTAGAATAAAATAGTGGTACTGTCACACAATATTGGCACAGTTTATCAATTACAAAACTTTTGTAAAAATTACACAATATACAAAGTGCGAGGGCAGTTGCTCCAGAGCTAAGTGAATGAGGGAAAACTCTGCTTACTTCCCTCATCCAATCATGTGCAAGCAAAAAAAAAAAAAGAAATGTTTTTTTTATTTTCCTTGCATGTGTTTGGGTATTCTTTGCAAAGTGGAGCTTCACCTCATTTACTAAGCTTTGGCACAGCTGCACTTGGAAAGTACACAGTCTATTTGCCTTTATAAAATCAACCCTATTGGGGGGGGGGGGGGGGGGTAGAGGAGCCACTGCCTTCAATGCCCTGACACATTGGGCGGGGGTGGAAACACTGCCCTGACACTAAGGGTGGGGTTGAAACCAGTGCCATGACACAATGAGTGGGGGGACCACTGTTCTGACGCATTGGGTGGGAGTGGAACCCCTGCCCTGACACATTGGGTGGGGACCATTGTCCTGACACATTGAGCGGGGGTGGAACCAGTGCCCTGACACATTGGGTGGGGGTGGAACCAGTGCTCTGACACATTTGGTGGAATAGACCCACTGTTCTGACACACTGGGTGAGGGTGGGACTGCTGCTCTGACAGAGTTGGTGGGGGGTGGAACCACTGCCCTGACACATTGGATGGGGGTGGAACCACTGTCCTGACACATTGGGTGGGGGTGGAACCACTCTCCTGACACAGTGGTTCCAGTGGAGGGGTGGAGCCATTGTCCTGTCACACTGAGCGAGGGAGGCGGAACTGCTGTCCTGCACATTGTGTGGGGGTGGAACCGCTGTCCTGGCACATTGGGTGGGGACCACTGTCCTGACACATTGAGCGGGGGTGAAACCAGCGCCCTGACACATTGAGCGGGGGTGGAACCAGCGCCCTGACACATTGGGTGGGAGTGGAACCAGTGCTCTGACACATTTGGTGGAATAGACCCACTGTTCTGACACACTGGGTGAGGGTGGGACTGCTCCTCTGACAGATTTGGTGGGGGGTGGAACCACTGCCCTGACACATTGGGTGGGAGTGGAACCACTGTCCTGACACATTGGGTGGGGGTGGGACCACTGTCCTGACACATTGGGTGGGGGTGGAACCACTGTCCTGACACATTGGGTGGGGGTGGAACCACTGTCCTGACACATTGGGTGGGGGTGGAACCACTGTCCTGACACATTGGGTGGGAGTGGAACCACTGTCCTGACACATTGGGTGGGGGGTGGAACCACTGCCCTGACACATTGGGTGGGAGTGGAACCACTGTCCTGACACATTGGGTGGGGGTGGGACCACTGTCCTGACACATTGGGTGGGGGTGGAACCACTGTCCTGACACATTGGGTGGGGGTGGAACTACTGTCCTGACCCATTGGGTGGGGGTGGAACCACTGTCCTGACACATTGGGTGGGAGTGGAACCGCTGTACTGACACATTGGGTCGGGGTGGAACCACTGTACTGACACATTGGGTCGGGGTGGAACCGCTGTACTGACACATTGGGTCGGGGTGGAACTGCTACCCTGGAACATTTGATGGGGGTGGAACCACTGCCCTGACACGTTGGGGGGGGGGGGGGGGGGGGCCTGTAACTTCTTTGAAATTGCAGCAATAATCCGATTTTAATGACATTTTGCTGTGAAATGTATTGGAGGCAATTGGGGGGGTGAAATAAAAGAATAGCTCCACTTTTTTTGAACCGAAGAAAGACCAAAGTTTTTGGAGAAAAAACATCTAGTTTAATATTTTGCAAATTAGTAATTTTTCTTCTTCACTGATGTGTGCTGATGAGGCCGATAACCAGCAGGTCTGTTTACATGTGACCAACTTTGATTGGATACAGCTGATCACATGGTAAAGGGCCACTGTGATTGGCTTTTTAACCCGGTCTGTGATCAGCTGTGCCCAAAGAACACATGGGTCACAGAGTGTGCTACATGTGCCCCCTAGGGGGACTGGAGAACTGGAGAACAGGGCTATTGGCTATAACGTGGGCAGGAACAGGTTAAGGTAGTTTTTAAAGGAACAATAGACAATAAATGGCCCCGGATAGTTACAGAAGCTTTTTCACCTATTATGGACCTGTTCTTCTTAAATAAACAGTGAAAAAAAGTAAAGCAAAAAATTAAATAACCTTTAAAAACAAATAATAATAAATTAACAAAAAATCCAATCCAAATCTTTCCTACATACACCTCCGGAAGGAAAACGCTCCCTCTAAATAAAGAACAAAAGAATCGATTTTTCTTTAAGCAAACTTGGTCTTAGCAGCTCAGTAAATGGAACATTCGCTGTGTTTTTTGCTGAAAAATCAATTGAACGGAAATCTTTGCGCTCATCCCCGGCATGTCGGCAGTTGGACTCGTAGCCTGCTGACCTCTCACCAATTAGCATCCTTGCTTTAAAGTCGTCTAAGTTGGAATAGCGAACATCTGCGGAGAAATCTCACCTACATGTCCAGGACTTGGGAATTCCTACAAAGGATTTCCTATTTATGTCCTTCCGAGAATCTCCAACTTTGGGAGACCTCTGACCTCAGCCATAGTGTTCAATGTTCCCCCTACCCCCCCCCCCCCGAGTGTTCAATGCCCCCCCTACCCCCCCCCCCGAGTGTTCAATGCCCCCCCCAGAGTGTTCAATGCCTACACCCCCCGCCCCCACCGAGTGTATTCAGATAAAAGTATCATATTTTGGATACAGTTGTTGGATGATTCTCTTTATCCCCACAACCTCTCTGGACCCGACCAAAGAACTTTATTATTGAATATGAAACAAGGAAAGCCTCGCCAGGTGAGCAAGTCTCTAGTTAATCCCCCCCCCCCCCCCCCACACACACACACACTGGTCAGGTGCTGGCCCAGCTCACATGCTGTGCAACATAAAGAAATCATTCCAGATGGCTCCACTTCCAAAAATCTTTTTATTAAAGCTTCATATGACAAGTGGTTGACAGATGGAGCAGGGGACAAAGCGGTAGACGCACTGCGTGCAAATGTTAGCACTTAGTCATTACCTTTGGGAGACCTCTGACCTCATCCATAGTGTTCAATGTTCCCCCCTACCCCCCCCCCCCGAGTGTTCAATGCCCCCCCAGAGTGTTCAATGCCTCCCCCCGAGTGTATTCAGATAAAAGTATAATTTTTTGGATACAGTTGTTGGATGATTCTCTTTATCCCCACAACCTCTCTGGACCCGACCAAAGAACTTTATTATTGAATATGAAACAAGGAAAGCCTCTCCAGGTGAGCAAGTCTCTAGTTAATCCCCCCCCCCCCACCCCACACACTGGACAGGTGCTGGCCCAGCTCACATGCTGTGCAACATAAAGAAATCATTCCAGACGGCTCCACTTCCAAAAATCCTTTTATTGAAGCTTCATATGACAAGTGGTTGACAGATGGAGCAGGGGACAAAGCGGTAGACGCACTGCGTGCAAATGTTAGCACTTAGTCATTACCTTTGGGAGACCTCTGACCTCATCCATAGTGTTCAATGTTCCCCCCCCCCCCCCCCCCCCGAGTGTTCAATGCCCCCCCCAGAGTGTTCAATGCCTCCCCTCGAGTGTATTCAGATAAAAGTATAATTTTTTGGATACAGTTGTTGGATGATTCTCTTTATCCTCACAACCTCTCTGGACCCGACCAAAGAACTTTATTATTGAATATGAAACAAGGAAAGCCTCTCCAGGTGAGCGAGTCTCTGGTGAATCCCCCCCCCCCCCCCCTACACACACACACACTGGTCAGGTGCTGGCCCAGCTCACATGCTGTGCGACATAAAGAAATCATTCCGGACTGCTCCACTTCCAGAAATCCTTTTTATTGAAGCTTCATATGACAAGTGGTTGACAGATGGAGCAGGGGACAAAGCAGTAGATGCACTGCACGCAGATGTTAGTACTTAGTCATTACCATTATTATTGAATAATATTAATATTGTATTATGGAATATATTATCAGTAAAGATGTTCTCGCATCATTTCTTACGGTGCACCAAGTAACGCAAACATATATATATATATATATATATATATATATATATATATATATATATATATATACATATATATATATATATATATATATATATATATACATGTGTATAGAGAGGAGGACACACAGCCCGCCGCATAGTAAGCACCAGACCTCCGGGGGGGGGGTGGGGTGCTGGCTGACAGTCCCTCTAGCCCCCCGGCCGCCGATGGTGCGGGGGGGGGGGTAGTGCTGGTTGTTTGCCGCTCCCCCCAGAAGAAAAGCCCACCAGCCGCCACTGAGTCCGATCCATGAAGGCCCCACCTCACCACTTGCAGGACTTAAAGGATCTGTTACTGGCGACTTGGGGCATTGTGCGTGGGCGGCCCTGCAAGTGGTTAAAAAAATAAAATATAAAAAAAAATCAAGACGGAAAGAAAAAGAAAGAAAAGAAAAAAATGACAAAAACCGCAGTACCGTTTATTCATGCGCAAAGCTTAACAAATCCTAAAGCTGAGCTGGAATTGGCGTCAAGCGTTTATGAAATCTTTTTTTCACAGCATGATCCATAATGGTACGGGAAGCCACCTCACTGGTCTGATGATTGCTCTACACGTTGCTGGAACAGTAAAGAAGACAATGCTATAGAGCAGAACCATTTCCTTTATTTTATTCCTGTAGAGGTCTGAGGGACATTTTTCTGTAAAATTTCACTCATTTTGTGAAATACTTTGGATTAAATGTTGAAAGTGAACAGTGGCATTTTAGGGCTTTATGTGGCTCCTGAAGGTTGGCCTATTCCGGTAAAATAAAAATCTCCCTTCGCTGGACTCAGTGGAGGCTGGTGAAGTTTTAGGATGTTAGGGTGGGGGGGTGGGGGGGGGGGGCGCCAGACCCCGTCCTTCCTGTTTCCCACTTGGTGAAAATGGGCGTGGTTTCAGCGAAATAGTGGGCGTGGCTCGGTTAGCTTCTGAGATAAACAAGGGATGGAGGGAGAGGGAGGGAGAGAGGGATAGAGGGACAGCAGGCCCAGATCCTACACAGCAATAGAAATATGTGTATGCTGGAAAGTTTGACAATCAGCAGATAAAGATACGCCAAAAACCTGGCGTTAGCACTTCACTCATCCTGGCACCATGGTTGTTATGGTGTCAGGTTGATTGAAGAGCAATATTTCTATTATTACATTGTAATATAAAATGAAATCATTCAACTCACCTTAATGCAGAATCAGTGGGAGCCCTGAGCATGTCATTAGTCACGTCGCCTGCCACCAGATGCCATCAGGTGCCCCCAGTGGAGTCCATCCTTATATCAGGTGCCCCCAGCGGAGTCCGTCCTTACATCAGGTGCCCCCAGCGGAGTCCGTCCTTACATCAGGTGTCCCCAGCGGAGTCACGCCTTACATCAGGTGTCCCCATCAGCAGAGTCCGTCCTTACATCAGGTGCCCCCAGCGAAGTCACGCCTTACATCAGGTGTCCCCATCAGCAGAGTCCGTCCTTACATCAGGTGCCCCCAGCAGAGTCCGTCCTTACATCAGGTGCCCCCAGCGGAGTCCTGCCTTACATCAGGTTTCCCCATCAGTGGAGTCCCTCCTTACATCAGGTGTCCCCATCAGTGGAGTCCCTCCTTACTGCAATCTCATGATTGCATTGACGTGGCGCTTCCCATAGTGCACTTTGTCCGAACACAGTGCACTTAGTTAAAGGACATTTTGTTTTCTTAAAGGGGAAGTTTTAAAAATAAACATTTTTCTTTTTTTTTTGTGACTACAGCAGGGAGGCGGCACCCGGGCGCCCCCTATGGATGGACCGCCACTGCGTTTACACACCCACATGGCACACCCATTGGAGTCGTGCTCGGAGGCCCTGGGTTCCTTGGAGTTCTGTCGACTTGCCAGTCCCGGCACCCTTGCCTTAATGACTCGTCGCTGGCATTCGAGCCCACCAGTTCCGGTAAGAGTGGATATGCTTCCCTTTTTTCGGTTGAAGATGTACCATCCCTGATGCTCTCTATGCCGGACAATGGCAGTGTACTCCATCCCTGATTAGCCACTATTCGGTGGTGGATTCACACCGGTCCTTTCTAGGACCTTCACATTTATTGGACTTTTTCACACTTCCATTTTTCCATTTTTCTTTTTCTTTTTGTATGATTGATTTCCGTATCATTCATGCGCATATAGACATATGTGTTTATTCTTTAGCGGCTACACTCTTTATCGTTCAGTAATTTTTACTGCATTTTAATAGGTAAGGATTTACATAAATGTATCAATGTAACAAATCTAGCAGAGTTGGCTTGCTATGAGTCAACAACGTTCATGTGCCAGAAGAATCATATATTAAACCCTTAAAGCACTTTAAGGCACTTTGTCCAGATCGGAAATTCCCTACACACGATCGGACAAAGTGCGATCGGATCATGTTGTCGGAAAATTTTATAGCCCAGCTGGAAAACTTGGTCCGTCGGATATTCCAACGGAAACAGTCCGATGGAGCCCACACACGGTCGGATTATCTGACAACACGGTCCGATTGGACATTGGAATGTCCGACCGTGTGTACAAGGGCTAAGAGCTTTGAGAAATTTACTGGTGTTGAGATTTTGTTCTCTTTTTCTTCTTTGTAAAATGTACTAATAATGTCTTTTTGTAGTATTTAATTGTATAAAATAATAAAAAGAATTATAATTAACCGGTTCCCGACCGGCGCACACCGATGTACGTCGGCAGAATGGCACGGGCAGGCATATTGGCCTACAGGTACGTCCAATCTTCAATGCCGCCCTGCCATCACGAGCGCGCCGCCAGCTGGTCGGGACCCCCCGTGAGTCCAGTCGCGGGTCCCGCGGACTCGATCGCCGCGGGCATACCTGCGATCGTCTCGCGGGGCGGCTGAATGGAGGAGATGCCGTGTAAACAGCATTTGCTCATTCTGCCTAGCAACTAGTGATGCTGATCTCTGCTCTATGTGATTGGAGCAGAGATCAGTGTTCACTAAATGAAAGCCCAGCCCCGCACACAGTTAGTAACACACCTCTAGGAACACTTAACCCCCTACACTGCCACCCACTGGTTAACCCCTTCACTGCCAGTGTCATTTACACAGGAATCACTGCATTTATATAGAACTGATCGCTGTATAACTGACAATGGTCCCAAAAATGTGCCAAAAATGTCTGATGTGACCGCCATAATGTCGCAGTCACAATAAAAATCGCTGAGCGCCGCCATAGTAAAAAAATAAATAATAAAAAAATATTAATAAAAATGCCATAAAACTATCCCCTATTTTGTAAACACTATAACTTTTGCACAAACCAATCAATAATCGCTTATTGTGATTTTTTTTTAAACAAAAATATGTAGAAGAATACGTATCGGCCTAAACTGAGGGAAAAAAATAAAGAGATAAAAGAGGAAGAGATGGGATTATTGCAGTGCCAGACACTTTTTTTAAATAAATATATATAAATAGGAACCCCAACTCAGGGGTAAGAAAAAAAAGAGAAAGAATGATATAACATATGATAAAAATAGAAAAATGTATTATTTATTTAAATACAATTCTTTAGAATGCAAAAGAAGTAATTAGAGTGACAAATAAACCACATTGATTTTTTCAAGATTGAACATCCATGTTCAATCATTCAATTTGATTGAGGTTGTGTTTGGCTAATAAGAAAGTGTCCCAACATGTTTCGCCTCAACAAAGGCTTCTTCAGGGGAGCCAATATTCAAGGTCAAGTGGTTGCAACAGAAAACACTGTAAACAAGACAAAAACAGCAAAACAGAACTGTAAGATGAGGCTGGAAATGTGGTGCAGCCGATTTTTTTATATATATTTTTGGGGGATATTTATTATGACAAAAAGTAAAAAAATAATGCATTTTTTTTTCAAAATTGACGCTCTATTTTTGTTTATAGCGCAAAAAATAAAAAACCGCAGAGGTGATCAAATACCACCAAAAGAAAGCTCTATTTGTGGGGGGAAAAAAGGACATCAATTTTGTTTGGGAGCCACGTCACACGAACGCGCAATTTGTCAGCAGTGCCGAATCGCAAAAAAGTGGTCTGGTCTTTGACCAGCAAAATGGTCCGGTGGGGGGGGGGGGGGGGCTGAAAGTGGTTAAAAAAAAAAAGAAAGAACATATTTGGAAAAAATAATGTACTCAATCATTGACAGAGAAAATAAAAGAGAAAATATTAGTCCGAACAAGAACACGAATGTATAGCTCAGGCGAAAGTGCCAGGTGGATGTAGTTGGGAAGAGCAGAATGACGCCATGGTAAGAACTACAGTCCCATCGGGTGGAGGTGAACGGGTCTCCAAAGCATACAGAAAATGGCATGGAGAGGGAAAGGGTTGGGGGGGGGAGGGGTATAAAAAGGAAAAGAGGAAAGATGGAGGGAAGTCAGTCGATGATGGGAGGATGGTGAAGGAAGATGAGAATGTCGAGCTGCGACCACGCAGAGCCCCCCTTTGCTCTCTCTACTCGTTGGCTCACCTCATTCCTGGAGATGACGGATAAGAAATTGAAATCCACTTATTGAAGTTTATTATCTCTACATACAGTGTAGCGATATATTCTGCGCTTCTCCTAATTAGAATCATTACTAAGAACACTGAACGCCTATATTCGAGAGAAAAAACAACAACATTAAGACTCTATTGTGCGTCTAAAACTACTGGTTACCAGAGAAACAAAGAAAGTGAGACTTCTGAGGGTTTTGTTCGTTGAAATACAAGAAAATAAAAAGTGAAAGCAAACCCAATGGAAATTTCTGGAAAAAATAAAAATAAATAAATAAATAATTTCCTCCATTTACATTGACTCTTTTAGTCTCATCGTTGCATTAGACAAAAAGGCCAGATTCATACAAAAGCAGCACCAAAGGATTCTGGGGTATTAAGTGCGAGACATTCCGAGAGCGTGGAATGCATTAATGTTAGTGAATCCTTGAAGTCCGGGTCTTCATGACCAACCTGAGAGGTTCTTCAAGGAGGTGGCTTTTAATACTCTCCAGCTGCATGAACCCAAATGACATATTCATTGAAAACCGTATACTTGTGCATCATTACTGATCTTGGCTTTTTTTTCTTTCTTCACAATAGAATGAATCAACATCTCTGGTGGTTTTGTATAAGATTTATTCAGTGATTGATCTTCACTGGCCATTCTCAACCTGGGCCCCATAGAAATGCACTGCTGTGATGTGGCCGTACCGTGGATTTTGAAGATCCTTGGTGCACTGGCAATATCTGCTTTTATGAAGGAACCTTCGGTTTTTCTCCAGAGGTTGCCAGTGACTGATTTACCTGCCTGTTGATGGTGCCTGTAGAATTCTGGGGCCAACACCATTTGGCAGAGCCAACAGCATGACACCATAGATCTTTTTTGATGTCTGTAATGGTGGCATTTTGACAACCAACGAGAGGGGTCCGCAGTGTGTTGGCCATATATGCTTTGTGCATGGACCCCTAGGGTTCCCGCTAGAGCACATACACCAAACACAAGGACCATGGATGGAATCTGGCCTTGTCATGTGGCCCTTGCATATAGTTTTGCAGCCGGGACGTGGCGGAACTCCCTCCGCTGCCAATGGCTCTCACCCTCCGCTCCCCACTATCACTTGTAAACACAGTTTACAAGTGACAACTTTGCTCTCAGAGGCACCCAGAATGAAAAGATCCCTTCACGCCCTCACGGAGGTGGAGACAGACCTCCAAAATCTGTGAGAGAGAATGGCAGAGCTGCCTACAAAGGGAGGGACTCGAGCCTGGCAAGGTTGAAAAGAGAGGTGCAAGGAAGCTTTGCTGGGGTTGGGGTTGCATGCTGAAGTGCACCCCTAAACCCTGCGCTCTGTAGACAGCACACCCTTGAACTCTGTACATAACACAATTCTGAACCCTGCACTCTGTACATAACACAATCCTGAACCCTGCACTCTGTACGTAGAGCTCCACAGATACAAGCAGTCTTCAGGGGGCAACCATACTACTGATACGGCCCACAATAAAAATTGAGTTTGACACAGACCTCCAAAATCTGAGACAGATCTCCAAAATCTGTGAGAGAGAATGGCAGAGCCACCTACAAAGGGAGGGACTCGAGCCTGGCAAGGTTGGAAAGAGAGGTGCAAGGAAGATTTGCTGGGGTTGGGGTTGCATGCTGTAGCGCACCCCTAAACCCTGCGCTCTGTAGACAGCACACCCTTGAACTCTGTACATAACACAATCCTGAACCCTGCACTCTGTACATAACACACTCCTGAACCCTGCACTCTGTACATAACACACTCCTGAACCCTGCACTCTGTACATAACACACTCCTGAACCCTGCACTCTGTACATAACACACTCCTGAACCCTGCACTCTGTACGTAGCACTCCACAGATACAAGCAGTCTTCAGGGGGCAACCATACTACTTATGCGGCCCACAATAAAAATTGAGTTTGACACCCCTGCTCTAGGGGTTGCTAGAGGTTCCATAAGCTGTGGCTGATTTACCTACCATTTGATGGGGCCTGCAAAATTCTGGGGCCAACACCATTTGACAGAGCCAGCAGTGTGACACCATTGATCTTTTTTAGCTGTCTACAATGGTGGCGCTGAGAGGGGCCCACAGTGTGTTGGCGATATGTACTTTGTCTATGGAACCCTAGGGTTCCTCTCCAAACTTTCTAAGCAAGGGGCCGGTTTACTGCCCTTCAAGCTTTAGAGGGGCCAGACTAAGGCCAGTTGTAGTAAACAATGCCCCATCATTTAAATGTGAGGTTTAGTGCCCCATTGTTGATATCAGTGGGAGGAAGGGTGCCCCATCTACAGTGTCAGTGGAAGGAATGGTACCTCATCATTGGTGTCAGTGGAAGAAAACTGCCCCATAAATGGTGTCAGGTGGAGCAATGGTGCCTCATCATTGGTGTCAGTGGAAGAAATTGTGCTTCATTGTTTTGTATCAATGGGAGAAATATTGCCCCATCAAGGGTGTCAGTTGGAGGAATAATGCCCCCAGGGGCCAGATAAAGGCAAGCAAAGGACCGAATCGAGCCTCCGACCACAGTTTGAAGACCTTTGCTCTAGAGGTTGCTAGAGGTTCCTTAGCGTCACTACCGTTTGATGGTGCCTTCGAGATTTGGGGCCAACAGCACTTGGCAGAGCCAGCAGTGTAACATCATTGATCATTTTAGGTGTCTGTATAGGTGACATTTTGACCACGACTGAAGGAGCGACATTCTTCCCAGCACTCGGTCACCAATGTAAAGGACATTTTTACCCAAATTAATTGGTTTTGGCAGAGATCCCCAAGACCTGAAAATAATTTTAAGGTTTCCTCTTGGGTAAAAAAAAAGGTTGAGAATGACTGGTCTACTTGGTAATCGCAAAGTAGAAAGGAGGATAATATGAAAATTCTTCAGTTACTCTGCACACATACACTCACTATTAGGTACAACTGTTCAATTGCTCGGTAACACCAATGCTAATCAGCCAATCACATGGCAGCAGCTCAATGCATTTAGGTATCTAGACATCAGAATATGGAAGAAAGGGAATTTAAGTGACTTTGAACGTGACATGGGTTGCTGGTGGCAGATGGGCTGGTCTGAGTAATTCTGGGATTTTCACACACAACCATCACTCGGGATTACAGAGAATGGTGGGAAAAAGAGAAAATGTCCAGGGAGTGGCAAGAAAATACCTTGTTGACGTCAGAGGTCAGAGGAGAATGGGCAGACTGGTTACCGATGATAGGGTATCACCGGTTCAGGCTGCTGGTGGGGGTGTAATGGTGTGGGGGATGGGGTATCACCGGTTCAGGCTGGTGGTGGGGGTGTAATGGTGCGGGGGATGGGGTATCACCGGTTCAGGCTGCTGGTGGGGGTGTAATGGTGTGGGGGATGGGGTATCACCGGTTCAGGCTGGTGGTGGGGGTGTAATGGTGTGGGGGATGGGGTATCACCGGTTCAGGCTGGTGGTGGGGGTGTAATGATGTGGGGGATGGGATATCACCGGTTCAGGCTGGTGGTGGGGGTGTAATGGTGTGGGGGATGGGATATCACTGGTTCAGGCTGGTGGTGGGGGTGTAATGGTGCGGGGGATGGGGTATCACCGGTTCAGGCTGGTGGTGGGGGTGTAATGGTGTGGGGGATGGGGTATCACCGGTTCAGGCTGGTGGTGGGGGTGTAATGGTGCGGGGGATGGGGTATCACCGGTTCAGGCTGGTGGTGGGGGTGTAATGGTGTGGGGGATGGGGTATCACCGGTTCAGGCTGGTGGTGGGGGTGTAATGGTGTGGGGGATGGGATATCACTGGTTCAGGCTGGTGGTGGTGGTGTAATGGGGTGGGGGATGGGGTATCACCGGTTGAGGCTGGTGGTGGTGGTGTAATGGTGTGGGGGATGGGATATCACCGGTTCAGGCTGGTGGTGGGGGTGTAATGGTGTGGGGGGATGGGATATCACCGGTTCAGGCTGGTGGTGGTGGTGTAATGGGGTGGGGGATGGGGTATCACCGGTTCAGGCTGGTGGTGGGGGTGTAATGGGGTGGGGGATGGGGTATCACCGGTTCAGGCTGGTGGTGGGAGTGTAATGGTGCGGGGGATGGGGTATCACTGGTTGAGGCTGGTGGTGGTGGTGTAATGGTGTGGGGGATGGGGTATCACCGGTTGAGGCTGGTGGTGGTGATGTAATGGTGTGGGGGGATGGGTATCACCAGTTCAGGCTGGTGGTGGAGGTGTAATGGTGCGGGGGATGGGGTATCACCTGTTCAGGCTGGTGGTGGGGGTGTAATGGTGCGGGGGGTGGGGTATCACCTGTTCAGGCTGGTGGTGGGGGTGTAATGGTGTGGGGGATGGGGTATCACCTGTTCAGGCTGGTGGTGGGGGTGTAATGGTGTGGGGGATGGGGTATCACCGGTCCAGGCTGGTGATGGGGGGGATATATTCTTGACACACTTTCGACCCCTTAGTACCAATTGATCATGATTTAATCACCACGGCCTTCCTGAGTGTTGTTGCTGACCATGTCCATCCCTTTATGACTACAGTGTCCCCATCTTCTGATGGCTCCTTCCAGCAGGATAATGCCCCATGTCACAAAGCTCCAATCATCTCACCACTGGACAATGAGGTCCCTGTCCTCCAATGGCCTCCACACTCACCACATCTCATCCAATAGAGCACCTTTGGGATGTGGAGATTAGGGTAAACACAGACCTAGTCCCGAGACCTCAAAGGGCCACATGAGGTCTCAGGACCAGGGAATTTTGGTTTACCCTGCAATTTTGTTGTTTATAGGGTGCCTCTGTTTGTGTTGCTTTGTTGTTTTCAGTTTTTTTGTTTGTTCTTTTTGCATTGTTTACAATATTAGCCCATAGATCCACGTGCGGTGACACAACATAATTTCCGGTTTGAGGACACTCCTGGCTTGAGGTCACTCCCGGTTTGAGGTCACTTCCAGTTTGAGGACACTCCCGTCTTGAGGTCACTCCCAGCTTGAGGTCACTCCCGGTTTGAGGTCACTCCCGGTTGGAGGTCACGCCCGGTTTGAGGTCACTCCCAGTTTGAGGTCACTCCCGGTTTGAGGTCACTCCCGGTTGGAGGTCACGCCCGGTTTGAGGTCACTCCCAGCTTGAGGTCACTCCCGGTTGGAGGTCACTCCCGGTTTGAGGTCACTCCCAGCTTGAGGTCACTCCCGGTTTGAGGTCACTCCCTGTTTGAGGTCACTCCCGGATTGAGGTCACTCCCGGTTTGAGGTCACTCCCAGTTTGAGGTCACTCCCGGTTTGAGGTCACTTCCGGTTTGAGGTCACTCCCGGTTTGAGGTCACTTCTGGTTTGAGGTCACTCCGGGCTTGAGGTCACTCCCGGCTTGAGGTCACTCCCGGCTTGAGGTCACTCCCGGCTTGAGGTCACTGCCGGTTTGAGGTCACTCCCAGTTTGAGGTCACTCCCGGTTTGAGGTCACTCCCGGTTTGAGGTCACTTCCGGTTTGAGGTCACTCCCGTCTTGAGGTCACTCCTGGCTTGAGGTCACTCCCACCTTGAGGTCACTCCCGCCTTGAGGTCACTCCCGGTTTGAGGTCACTTCCGGTTTGCGGTATGGCATCAGTGCGCATGTGGACAGATTCGCTATGCACAAACAGTGGATCTCTGGGATGTTCTGTTTGTGTTGGGTCCGCCTTACTTATTTTTTGGCGCCCTTTTTTGTTATAATGCGATTCTATTGGTCCTATGGAGTGAGGACCCGCCCAGCATCCTGTGGATCCCCCCTTCTGAGTACTGTTAATATAGAGATGGAGGTCCGCATTGGGGCTTCATGCTGGGGTTCGGGATCCTCGGGAGGCCCAGACCTTTCACATGCCTGACCGAATCCTTGGTGGAGGGAACAGCTCCTATGTGCTTGGCATGTCACTCAGCCTATAGACCACCTGTTTTTGCTGTTATCAGCATGTAAGCCGAACTTTCTGTTATATAGGATTAGATCTGGCGTTTTTCCAATACCTTTTGCCTTTCTTTGCCTTTGTTTATGTGTTCTCTATTCATGTAATGGGATTCCCCTCTGTTTGGAGGCTGTTGGATCCTCGTGAACATTGTGTGCCATAATATTTCATCATTTCTGGCAACACTGTATCAGACTACTACCGTCTGCCAAGGTTGGCATATCTTACTAGTACCGGATACCTGCAATGTACATATATGTATTAGTATTGTCATTATATTTTGTTTTTCTGGACCTATCCTTTCAGGGATGACCCCAATAGCCTTATTCCCAGGAGGTATTGTCCACGAAGTGCGTACTCTGAGCGTGACATGTATTGTGCGTTTTTGGTCTCCCCTTAGTCCGGATGCCTCAGATGGCCACTAGATAGATATATTTTTGCTGTTTTTTGTTTTTTTAAATCTTTCTTCCCCCTGTTGTTTATTCCAATCGTAAAACACTTTTCTCTCGGAAAGGAGCTTCAGATCTGCGCCGCGCTCTTTTGATGTTACGAAGAGCTCGACTTACAGCCCATCATCTCCGCCGTCCAAACCAAGGAAGCTCTCCGCACGCCGACATGGAATACTTGTTTTAGAAGTGATTATGAGTCCTCCCAGCTGTCAGAACATAGGAGCCCTTCATCTCTGGAGGAAAAGAGAGGAACAGGACCAAGTGTTTACTCTTCTACCCACAAACTATCCTCATCCTGAAAATTATTAGCAACAAGAAGATACAAATACCCCACTGTCCATATACAGGCAGGCAAAATAAAGAAGAGTTTGCCAAAGTGATGGTAATCTCTATAAGTATAAAAATGCTTTTAACCACTGATGCATTTGGGGGGGGGGGGGGGGGGGGTTAGAGTTTAACCACTTGAAGGCCAGGCCTTTTTCTGACTCTTGTTACTTAAAAGTTAAAATCAGTAATTTTTGCTAGAAAAGAGCAAAACTGCTGCAGCCCACCCTCTTTGCTGCCACACACAGCTTTTATGTGGTCCGAATGGTGTCAGCCATGCCCACTTATAGTTTGCAAAACTACTCAACCAATCCCCTGCTCAGATCATCACAATGCGAAGGTCAGTCATTCTGGAGAACAAGAACATGGAGGGCTAAATAAGGCATCTCACAGGAAGTGTGCACTGGACAGAGGACAGCTCTGGATATCCAAGTTCAACAGGCAAATAAGAAAAGCTAATTCTTTAAGGGTTTACACACACTTTAATCTATATTATATATAATCTATGTTCTATATACACATATATATATATATATATATATATATATATATATATATATATATATATATATATATATATATATATATATATATATATATATACGTAGCACTAGGTAAATTTAGTTTTTGGCTCCTCTGTAACCATTTGGCAACAGGATTTGATTACCATTGGCTGTTTTGGGTTCCGCTGGTTGCAGATTCGACTACTTTTCCCTGCATTCCACTAAGTTCTGGAATATAGTGGGTTGGGAGCAGTAGACCCTGGGCTGAAAATCCATGCAGCCTCATCCCTGGTCATGAGGGTGACCAACAGGGGGCTGAGGTGTACATAAATAGTCTGGGGCCTAGAACAGCAGGGTCCTTGTTTTGGTGGAGAGAGACCCAGCCTGGAGGGGCTGTCAGCCTACCTGTGCTACCTAGCTGAAGACTGCAGGAGGTTCATCGAGGTCCCAGCTCTGGGAGAGCTGAAGAGCCTATTGCCAAAGCTGTGAGAACAGTCAAGAGAAAGTCTGCTGAGGATCTGACCTGGGGGCTCACAGTAGGGGGTCTGGCTGGTACTTATGTACTGGTACACAAGGACACACTGAGTAGAGACCTGAGAGAGAGATCCTAGAGGGACTGTTGCTGTTGACCTCTTTCTGTTGCCAGACTGCCCCAGATTTGCTCCCTCAGGGCTTTTTCCAGTGTGGGATCCCCCTAAGCTGTATATCTACATCCTATTACACTAAAGGCCTACCTTGGAGAGGTAATTACTTCAAAAGCGTGTCCTCTGCTAAGGTTTGCACTAGTTTGGCAGTATCCCATATCTCACCCTATACTCTATCCAAGTTCTTCAAACAATAAATCCTAAAAATACATTTTCCACCTGGCTATTGTGAAGAGAGACTGAGAACGTGCTATGTGCCTGGCTGCTGTGCACCCAATAGAGCAGTGATTCCCAACCAGGGTTCCTCCAGAGGTTGTAGGGGTTCCTTCAGCATTGGGCCATTTCTGCCTCTCAGATAAGTTTCCGACGCCATTGATCTTTTTAGCTATCTGTAAGGAGGTAATTCTTCCCAATGACTACAAGTGTAAGGACCATTCTTCCCAATGACTACAAGTGTAAGGACCATTCTTCCCACTGACCATCACACTGAGTTGTAGATTTCTAATTTTTAGAAGGGGTTCCCCAAGACTGGAGAACTATTTCAAGGGTTCCTCTGTGTTGAAAAGGTTGAGAAAGGCTGCAATAGGGAAATAGAACCTTGGAGAAACAGCAAGACTGTCTTGGGGTCTGCAATACATATCTGTCCTGAAAGGCCACACTGCGGTCTTTTGGTTTTGAGAGCGGCCACACCAAGTCATTGACCTTCAAGATGTGAAAGGGCCTTATAGAAGGAGACTAAACACTGAGGATCTAACCCCACAGAAATCCACCCCTCTCCCTCCTTGACTATAATGCAGGGGCGGATCCAGGGGGGGGGCAACGGGTGAATTGCCCCCTCCGAGAATACCGCCAGCTGATGACAGAACGGCCGGTTCCGCGAGTCCAATCGTGGCCGGTTCCGCGGGTACCCGCGGCCGGTTCCGCGGCTCCAATCGCGGCCGGTTCCGCGGGTACCCGCGGGCCGGTTCCGCGGGTCCAATCGCGGCCGGTTCCGCGGGTACCCGCGCGGCCGGTTCCGCGGGTACCCGCGCTGAGTGGACGGGTGAGGGGGGGGGGGCAGCTGGGCGGCTTAGGAGGGCTGCTGGCCAATCAGGAAGCCAGCAGGCAGGGGAGCAGGGAGATGACATCATCTCTCACTGCCCTGCATCCCTCCAGTTCCGCCCTCACTGTGTAGGAAGCTGTGTGCAGCAGAGAGATTGCATCATCTCTCTGCTGCCTATGTTCACTCTGTAACCCAACAAAAGACCACCAGTAGGTGACAATCCGCAATGTGTGGCAGGCTACGTGGCAAGTGGCAATCCGCAATGTGTGGCAGACTACGTGGCAAGTGGCAATCCGCAATGTGTGGCAGGTGACGTGGCAAGTGACAATCCGTAATGTGTGGCAGTTGACGTGGCAAGTGACAATCCGCAATGTGTGGCAGGTGACGTGGCAAGTCACAATCCGCAATGTGTGGCAGGTGACGTGGCAAGTGACAATCCCCAATGTGTGGCAGGTGACGTGGCAAGTGGCAATCCGCAATGTGGGTCAGGCAACTTGGCAAGTGACAATCCGCAATGTGTGGCAGGTGACGTGGCAAGTGGCAATCCGCAATGTGTGGCAGGCTACGTGGCAATCCGCATCTGGTGGCAGGCGACGTGGCAAGTGACAATCCGCAATGTATGGCAGGTGACATGGCAAGTGGCAATCTGCAATGTGTGGCAGGCTACGTGGCAAGTGACAATCCGCAATGTGTGGCAGGTGACGTGGCAAGTAACAATCCGCATTTGGTGACAAGTGACGTGGCAAGTGACAATCCGCATTTGGTGGCAGGCGACATGGCAAATGACCCCCTCAGGGCTCCCACTGATTCTGCATTATGGTGAGTTGAACCATTTAATTTTATATTACAATGTATTAATAGAAATAATGCGCTTCAATCATCCTGACACCATAACCATGGTGCCGTAATGATTGAAGCGCCAATACCAGCCATTTCCCATATAAATTGCCCCCCAAAAAACATATTTTATAGCAGTGCCCCTCCCGAGATTAGACTCTGGATCCGCCCCTGCTATAATGGCCTCCATTTTTCTGGGAAGGAGAAATCTTCCCCAAGATTTTGGAGTCTGTGGGAATAAATGGCCATTTGTGGGGATAGGTACTGATGTTAGATGGGAAGACAAGGCCAGCGATAGGCATTACATTTCATCCCAAACGTGTTCAGTAGGTTTGAGGTCGGCAGAACACCCGAGTTCCTCCACACCAAACCGATTCAACTATGTCTTTTTTGGAGCTGGCTTTATACACAGGGGTACGGTCATGCTGGAACAGAAAAGGGCCCTTCACCAAACTGTTACCACAAGGTTGGAAGAGCGCAGTTGTCTTGTATATGATGTAGTATTATCAGTAATCTTTACGGGAGACATCTGAACTCAAACATTTTCTAGGGGGGTCTTTGGCCATATAATAGGTGTGATAGTCAGCTTTCCCCAGACCTTTGGGCATATAGTGAATATAGAGACAGGTGGAGCTCATCCCAACTGCCCCAGATGAAGGGGCACCTTCCTTGCTACCCTTCCAAAGTACGTGTTTGGGTTTGAACACCTCAATGTCTACATAAAAAGACAAATCTGAATTGATGCTAGTGTAGCACTAACCCCCGAAGGAGCTACTGGTTTGATTGGGCTTACCGTTACCTTCTTCACCTCGATTTGCGTGTCTAGGGGGTTCCCGTGGTAGATGGCCCAGAAACTTTATAGACTGACGACAGAGCCGCTTAAAGGGATTTTTATTCGCAAAAACGTAGTTAACAAACAGTCTCTCGGTATAGGATCAGAGGCTTAGGAAGAAAAGTCCAGGTACTCTTAGCCCTTGTACACACAGTCGGAGAATCCGTCGGAATGTGTCCTATCGGACCGTGTCGTCGGATAATCCGACTGTGTGTGGTCTGCATCGGACTGATTCCGTCCGAATCTCCGTCCGACCCAATTTTCCAACATGTTGGAAATATTTCCCGACCAACTGGGCCGGTCAGACCTAATCCGATCATGTGTAGAGAATTCCGATCGGACCAAGTGCCGCGCATGCTCAGATCAAATTCCTACATCAAAGCTATTGGCTACTAGTCTGAATGTAGTCCCATCATAACGAAATTACGTCATCACGTTCTGAAAGATCGGATTTTTCGCCAACTTTGTCCGACCGTGTGTATGCAACAGTTTCGGACAAAATCCGACGGATTTGGTTGTGGAAATCTCCGACCCGTGTGTACAGGGACTTAGTGTCAAAGTCAATAATAAAGAACTTGATGGATGTTGACTCTAGTTGGACAGTCCCTCTCTCACCAGGCCTAGCAGCCAACAAGGTGCTTAAATCAGGAATAAGTCTCTGCCACAGATGTTGTTGTAGAACATGAACAAGGAAACTTGAATACTTGTAGAACACTCGTGTGGTACCAGTATCTTCCAGCCGGTTCAGCGATACCAACGAAATTGGATTCACTTAGGTCCTTCGGCCCTACCAGGCTCTTGCTAAGAAGCCAACCCGTGCGTGGCCTTCTTCTGAAGAGTCCTTCCCTGGATAGCTATGAAGTTGCTGGGCCGATCCACAACCGGAGACGGCACTGGACCACCTCTGAATCCTTTCCTTACTTTCCTTGCCTCGGGCTAGCCAGCCCCGAGACAGAAAGTCAGGTGGATCTGTACCCCAGGCCATAGCCTTCCTGGGGGCTGGTCAGGAGGACCAGGACCATGGAGTCAGAACATACTTCTGGACCGGAACCCCAAACCATGTGACATCTGCATCTTAAGTACCCTTTCCCAGAAAGCACAGCAAGAGTGACCCCCCCACTGGGCTGGCTCAGAGAGAAAGTAACCTTAAAGCATCCATGCCTGCCAGAAGAGACAGTGCCCCCTATGGCCAGGATGAACATCCTATAGTCCAGTCAGACTGATGCTGAGGTCAAAATTTGGAATAATTATACCCAAACCAAATTGCAGTTCAGGTGTAACATTAAATTTCAAAAACACCTAGCGCATTCCCTTCAGGAGCCGGCGCCACACTAGAGAAATCCAGTACTGCTTATCAATTGATCAACTGAGCAGAAAATTATTTGACCAAAAAATTCACCAACAAGTCTGGAGAGCTTTGTGTTGAAGGTGTGGACGGCGGTAGGATGTATTACACCATAGAAGGGAAGCGAGCCATGAGGGGTTAGATGAGGGGTTAGATGAGGGGTTAGATGAGGGGTTAGAGCCCCTCGCTCATTCACACAGCACACCAATGTGTCCCGCTTTGCAGTCTTCTCTGTAGAGAAATCCCGGATTAATTAGTCCGGGTGAAGCCGGGAGCGGGACTTGTTAGACACACCAGCCCAGCTCGGCAGGACGGCGCTCTCTTATATTATATGTTTGGTTTCCTCCGTCTAACAAGACTCTCATTTCACCCACTTCTCCCTCAGCGCTCTTTTATGTACTCAGTAATATCGGCCTTAATCCCTTCACCATAATGAAAATGAGCTCGTTTCCCGCAGTCACCCCCTGATCTGTTTTAATGGGTCTGATTAATGTGACCTGAAATCTTATTTTTATATGAAGTAGTTAAAACCAGCCTACATTTCTGGGAGATATTTACCAAGGTAATAGAGAGGCTGCTAGGAGAGAAGAGGAGAGGAGCGGGATTAAGATACATGAGAGAGGCTTGTATGATGAGTATGAATGAAATGGAGGTTAGAAGGAGAGGAGAGAGAGAGAGGAGAGAGGAAAGGAGATAGAGAGAGAGAGAGAGAGGAAAGAGGAGAGAGAGAGAAAAGTGGGGAGGGAGAGAGAGAGAGAGAGAGGGGCGAAGGTGAGAGAGAAGAGGGGGGGGAGAAGAGAGAGAGGGGGTAGGTGAGAGAGAGAAGAGGAACAAGAGGATAAAGAGGGAGGAGAGGCAAGAGAGGGGAGAGGGAAGGAGAGAGAGGAGAGGGAGAGAAGGAGAGAAAGGAGGAGGAAAGAGGGGAGAGAGAGAGAAGAGGAGAGAGAGGGGGGAAAGGTGAGAGAGGAGAGGGTAGAGGAGAGAGAGAAGAGGAGGGGAAAAAGGGAGTGGGGAAGGTGAGAGAGGGGAGAGGAGAGAGAGAAGAGGAACAAGAGGCGAGAGAGAGAAAGAGAGAGAGAGGAGAGGGAGGGAGAGAGAGAGGAGAGAAGGAGAGAAAGGAGGAGGAAAGAGGGGGGAGAGAGGGGGAAAGACGAGAGAGGGGAGAGGAGAGGGTAGAGGAGAGAGAGAGAGATGAGAGAGAGAGAAGAGGAGAGAGGAGAGAGAGGAGAAAGGGAGAAGAGGAGAGAGAGAGAGAGAAGAGGAGAGGAGAGGAGAGAGAGAGAGGAGAGGCAAGAGAGGAGAGAGAGAAGAGGAGGAAAGAGAGGAGGAAGAGAGAGGGGAGAGAGGGGGAAAGACGAGAGAGGGGAGAGGAGAGGGTAGAGGAGAGAGAGAGATGAGAGAGAGAGAGGAGAGAAGGAGAGAAAGGAGGAGGAAAGAGGGGGGAGAGGGGGGGAAAGATGAGAGAGGGGAGAGGAGAGGGTAGAGGAGAGAGAGAGATGAGAGAGATGAGAGAGAGAGAGAGAGAGAGAGAGAAGAGGAGAGAGAGGAGAGAGGGAGAAGAGGAGAAAAAGAGAAGAGGAGAAGAGAGGAGAGAGAGGAGAGGCAAGAGAGGAGAGAGAGAGAAGAGGAGGAAAGAGAGAGGAAGAGAGAGGGAGAGAGAGAGGGGGAGGCAAGAGATGGGAGGGGAGAGGTAGAGGAGAGGTGAGAGGGGAGGGTAGAGGAGAGGAGAGGGTAGAGGAGAGGAGAGAGAGACAGAAAACGAGAGGAGAGAGAGAAAGAGATGAGAGGGGAGAGCAGAAGGAGAGGAAAGAGGAGAGGAAGGAGGAGGGCAGAAAACAAGGAAAAGAAAAGAGAGAGAAGGAGAGAGGGAGACAACAAAGATGAAAGAGAAGAGAGAGAGAGAAAGGAAAGAGGAAGACAGATAAGAAGAGATAGAGAGAAAGAAGGGGGGGAGGGGAAGAGGAGAGAAAGATACAGAAAGAATGACAGAGAAGAAAAATAGAGGAAGAGAAAAGAAAGTAAGGAAGAGAAATAAAGACGAAGAGAAGAGAAAAGAGGAGAGAAAAGGAAACTAGAAAAGAAAAATAATGAGAAAGAGAAGAGAGGAGAGGAGAATATGTAGGATATACTGTAGGATAGTATCTTTATACAAATAAGACCGTCAGGATTCCTTACAAGATGAGGAGAGAGAAAAAGAGAGAGAAGGAGAAAGAGAAGAAAGAAGAGAAGAGAAGAGAGAGATGGCGACAGGATGACAGAGAAGAAAGAAAGGAGAGGAGTAAAGTGAAATCTCAGAGCTGTATCCGGAGATAGGGGTCCTTATTTTTGCCCAGGTGACTTTCATTTTTAGGGCCTCACTCACACGGGCATTCGCAGGCATTTTCTATGCCGGGTGTAAAATTCTTGGTGCTTTGCCATGCCTGGGGGAGCCACAGCTGTCATGTACAGCCGGGTCACACAACTGAATGGCTGTATATAAAGCTGTCACTATACTTCCATGCATGTGCTCTATACATTCCGAGTGTCGGAGCTTTGTGTTTGTGAAATAGATGGTAGATCATCGTACACATAAAGCCTTGGTGTTTACATGACTGCTGCTAGTGAGAAAAATGAGCTTCACACCAACATCCGTCCACCAGGTTTATTGTAAGACATCAGGAATAAAACGAGGGGCCGCGGGGTGACCACGGGTCACACATACATTGTGCTTCTTCAAAACCCCAAAGGAAAACCTGTTGGACGGATGTTGGTGTGCAGATCATTTTTCTCGCTTGGTCTTCATGTTCAGGGTTGTGAGCCGGAGCGCCCAGTCCTGTCTCATCTCATCTGTCTCATTTGAGACTCTCATGCCCTGTTTTCCGGTTTTCCCATCGGAATAAACTCTGAAGGTTTTTCTGACGGAATTCCGCTGAAACTGTCTCGCCTACACACGGTCACACGTCAAGAACGCGGTGATGTACAACACGTACGACGGGACTAGAAAAAGGAAGTTCAATAGCCAGTAGCCAATAGCTTCCGTCTCGTACTTTCTTCAGAGCATGCATCGTTTTTGGTGCGTCGGAACAGCACACAGATGAGCGGTTTTCCCGATAGGAATTGGAAATATTTAAAACATGTTCTAATTCTGGGTCCATCAGAATTTTTGAAAAAAAAGGGTTCCGGTCCAGAATGATGTACTGACTTCATGGTCCTCCTGACCAGCCCCCAGGAAGGCTATGGCCTGGGGTGCGGATCCAACCGATTTTGATGTCTCGGGGCCGGCTAGCCCGAGGCAAGGAAACTAAAGGAGGATTCTGAGGTGGTTGGGTGCCGTCTCTGGTTTGGGAGAGACCCAGTGACTTCAAGCATTCCAGGGGAGGACCCTTCAGAAGAAGGCCACGTACGGGTTGGTTTCTTAGTAAGAGCCTGGAAGGGCTGAAGTACCGAGAGAATCCGGACTTGTGGATATCGCCATGTGGGCTGAAAGATCCAGGAATCCTACGAGTGGTTTCAAGCTTAGTTTCCCTTCATGTTCTACAACAATGTCTGTGGCAGAGACTTGTTCCTGGGGAAGCACCTTGTTGGCTGCGAGACCTTGTGAGAGACGGACTGTCCAACCTGAGTGTTCATCCAGTTGCGAATGGATATTCTCTGGATGCAGTCAAAGTAAGCAAGTTCTTCAACATTTGACTTTGACACTAAGCCCTTGTACACACGGTCGGAGATTCCGACGGAAAATGTCAGATCGGACCGTGTTGTCGGATAATCCGACCGTGTGTGGGCTCCATCGGACAGTTTCCGTCGGAATATCCGACGGACCAAGTTTTCCAGCTTGGCTATAAAATTTTCCGACAGCATGATCCGATCGGACTTTGTCCGATCGTTTGTAGAGAATTCCGATCGGACAACGTGCCACGCATGCTCAGATCAAATTCCTACACCAAAGCTATTGGCTACTAGCCTGAACGTAGTCCCGTCGTAACTGTCAGGAAGATCCTTCTCACCGGCATCCGAGCGGCGTAGGACGCAGAAGATAATCTGTGCGGTAAGAAGAGCGTTATCGCGGTCGGCGGTGCGCGCGTGCACGTGCGCGGGAGCACGCACACGGGAGCGCACGCGGCCGTTTGACGCAATTGGCGCCAATAGCGCTATTTAAAGTTGATCCTTGCTTTACTGCCTTGCTGCCCGATAAACAGCGTTCCCGTGTACTCTGGTATCCTGTATCTGAATTCACCTGATCCGTATCCTGATCCGTATTGAACCCGGCCTGTTCCTGACTTCGCTGTTTGCTGCCTGCCCCCGACTTTTGGCTTCCTACCCGACTACTCTTCTGGACTTCGTTTCTGTACCTGATCTGCTCGGCTGTGCCTGACCCGGACCGTTGTACTACTCTGTTACCTGCCAGTTTCCTGTTTACCGCTGCTGGACTACAGAACACCTCCCAGTCCGCCACCGTACCCGGCTGTTGTCTTCCACTGTGACCTGTTGCCTCTTATCTCTTGCTGCGGACTACTGGACTCCTTCCACTTCCCGCTATATCCTGTTTGCACCTGCACTCCGCTGTTGGACTACAGAACTCCTCCCGTTGTCCGCTGTACCCTGCAGCCACTTGCACTCTGCTGTCGGACTACAGGACTCTTCCCGCAGTCTGCTGTACCTTGCCATCACCTGCACTCCGCTGCTGGACTACAGGACACCTCCCATTACCAACGATCTGCTGCTTCCTACATCAACCATCCAGTCAGGTGCTCCTCTGTGCTCCCGAGCCCCTGTCATCTCTACCAGGGCCTCCCGAGTCAGAGGTCTACGAGAGGCCGCTCCCTGCATTCCGGGCTCTGCCTTAAGGTACGTGACAGTAACGAAATAACGTCATCACGTTCTGAACGATCGGATTTTCCGACAACTTTGTCCGACTGTGTGTGTATGCAACACAAGTTTCGGACAAAATCCGACGGATTTGGTTGTGAGAATGTCCGACCGTGTGTACAAGGGCTTAAGCCCCGTACACACGAGAGGACTTATGTCCGACAGACTTCCGAAGGAGTTCTGCCGGAGTTCCGACAGAGTTCTGACGGACTTTTTGACTGAGCGGACTTGGCCACACACAATCACACTAAACTCCGACGGATTCGAACGTGATGATGTACGACCGGACTAGAATAAGGAAGTTCATAGCCAGTAGCCAATAGCTGCCCTAGTGTCGGTTTTAGTCCGTCGGAATAGCATACACACGAGAAAATTTTTCTAAGGGACCGGGTCCGGCGGAGTTCCGTCGGAAAAATTTTAAGCATGTTCCATATTCTAAAGTCCGTCAGACTTTGGTGAATCAAAAGTCCGTTGCAGCCCACACACGATCGAATAGTCTGACGGAATCAGTCCGTCGGACTTTGGATGTTGAAAAGTCCGCTCGTGTGTACGGGGCATTAGAGTACCTGAATTTCCTTTCCAACCCTCTGATCCCAATTTAAGGGACTGTTCATTGTCTACGTTTTGCAAATATAATCCATTCAAGTGGATCTGTTGTCAGTCTCTCAAGTTACTGGGCCACCTACCACGGGACACCCCTAGATGTGCAACGAGGAGAACAGAAGGTACCGGTAAGCCCAAATCTAACCAGCAGCTCTTTCGGGGGTTAGTGTTACATGTGGGGGCTCACAGTCCGGGATTTACCGTTACCCCCTGCAAAGAATTTTCTAAAAAAAAAAAAGTCCAATGAGGCCCGCACACCATCGGAATACACAATGAAAAGCTTCCGTCTGACTTTTTCTGTCGGACATTGCGCTCGTGTGTACGCGGCATTGCTTGTATGTCAGGCTGTACATGCCAGCTGCGGCTCCCTTGGTGCAGGAAAGTCAGGAAAATATGAAAAAATGATTGTTTTATATCCGGACCTCCACTGCTGGGGTATGATAGAAATCAGGACCTTTAGGGCTCATGTCAATGGGCATGCTTTTTTTCTGTTTGGCATGCTTTTGGAGTACAGCTCAAATGCAGGTCAGAAAAATCCCGTTGACTTTCACTGAGCAGTAAAAAATGCAGATCGCCTGCGTTTCACCTATTTCGAGTTGCGGTACATTTTTTATTTTTTTTGCATACAATGTCCTGCAGACAAAGCAGGTCAAAGCAACCTTTTCTTGTCAAATGCTGCGTTCGACATTCAATTGCATTGCATTGGACACATGATGCACGAATCCTTATAAATGGCACAATACAATTTGCAGAGCCTGCAGTGGCCGGTCACAGCTGTTGAACCTCCCCAGTCACGTAGATGAGCAATTTACATTATAACAAACAGCTACTGCCACATTCTTCCTTGTAATCCACTCTTCCGTCCTCCAAGCGCTCCTCCACTTTGTGTATCCGGAGGTGTCAACGATAAGGAAATATACACCAGAATTTGCAGGGCGCGTGGGAAAAACTGGATGCTGAAATCCAGATGGACATTTCTGGAAAGAGTTATTCCGAACCCTGGAATTCAAAGAGAAGGCGAAAGACTTTCAAATTATTTCATTCCTTTCTTTAAACTGATATGGCCAAAAGGTTTGTGTGGGCCCACATTGAATGGGTGCAGGCCCGTCTTTAAGGCAGGGCAAAAGGGGCAGCTGCCCTGGGCCCCGTCATTGTTGTGGGGCCCAAAGCAGCTGCCTCATACTTGCCAACTAGCCCAGTTTAAATTCCCTCGTCTCTCAAAGTTTTAGTTCCGTGCTGTGTCCCAATATCTCAGTGTGAAGTTCTGTTACTAATGCTGCCCAGCTCTGCCCTATTGCCATGTACAGATCACTCACCTGCAGGCCTTGTTTTTACATGTAAATACCCTGCATTGATATGTAAATAGCAGTGGAATTAATATGTAAATAGCCGTGGACCGCGGCATTGATATGTTAATAACGTGGACACATTGGTGTCAGTGTAGAAATCCCTCTTTATATTGGTGGGTGGCGTAAAATCCCCCATTACAAGGTGGTCGGTGCAAATTCCCCCTCACATTGGTGGCCATTGTAAATTCCCCATTACATTGGTGGTCAGTATAGAATCCCCCACTACATACTTTTCTCTACATGATTCAGAATTTGCCACAGTGTACTGCCTCCTAACTAATCCCCTCCCCCCACAACTGCCACTGATCCCATCAACTCCCCAGCATTGCCACTGATCACCCCCCCCCCTCCCCCAGCATTGCCACTGACACCAGGAGTACTAGTATTCCTAGGTGTTTTCTGTCTATTGATGGGTCCCCTCACCTCTCCAGTCCATGGTGTGCAGGCAATAAGGAGATAATGTGCTGTAATCTTTAGCAACCAGAGAGCAGTAATAATGTGCACTAATCTCTTGCAACCAATCATTGAGTGGTAAGGATATGCAGTAACCTCTAGCAACCAATCAGTGAGCAGTAATAATGTGCAGTAACCTCTAGCAGCCAATTAGTGAGTGGTAAGGATATCCAGTAACCTCTTCTAACCATTCAGTGAGCAGTATTGATGTACTGTACAGTAACCTCTAGCAACCAATCAACAAGCAGTCACTTGCTGTAACCTCTAGCAAATAATAAGTGGACCTTAATGTGTGCAGTAACCTCTAGCAGCCAGTCAGTGAGCGGTAATGACACCCTGTAACTTCTGGCAACCAATCGCAATTACTGCCCGATCTGATTCAGTAAACTGATTTTGAGTCTAGCTGCTACCGTGTTTCCCCGATAGTAAGACACCGCCGATTGTAAGACGTATCGGGAGTTTCAGAGGGGTTGGCTAATATAAGCCGTACCCCGAAAGTAAGATATATGTCTTACTTTCGGGGAAACACGGGGGTATTGCCGCCTCCCTCTCATCTAGCTGCGCGCCGTCTCCTGCCCACGTCCGCACCGTCCCCCTCTCCATACGTCGCCGCGTCTGCCATTTCCTTCTGATCTTAATGAGCGCCGCCTCCTGCCCACGCCTGAGCCGTCCCCCTCTCCATACGTCACCGCGCCGTCCCCTACACTTGTCACTGCCGCAGTATTAATCATACATCAGTAAAACATACACACTGGCATACTGGGGTATCATCTGCTGCATTAAATACAGCAGGTGGTACTGTATCACACATAAATCTGTTTTATCCTCCAGTATTCCACTGTTCGTTCTTACCATTTTTCATTGTTTTACATGTTATGCAATGTTGTAACAAGACATTCTTGGCACTTCCTTTTATAAAACTGTTTTGTGGTGAATACAATACTGTTCAGGTTGTTAATAAATGTTAATTTTATGGTTAAAACAAAAAATTCGACAATTTTTTTCCAATATAAGACATACCCCGAAAGTAAGACATAGTGGGGCTTTTGGGGATAAAAAGAAAGTAAGACACTGTCTTACTTTCGGGGAAACACGGTATTTATTGTATGTTTCAGAGAAGGTGGAGAGCGAAATTACACGGAAGGGGAAGCCCAAGAAAATCTTTGCCCAGGGTCCAATCAATATGAAAGATGGCCCTGGCAGCGTGGTGTATCGGCGGTGAACACTGAGTCCGGTTGCACCATCAACAAACTTGTATTGAATGCTCAAAGATTCAAACAGCCCATCGGGAAGGCTCTCGGCTGAGAACACTCGCAGTTCTGTGGCAGAAATGTGGAGCAGGGCAGGTTCTGATGCACCGACAGCATCTGTCTCCAAGGGTGGAATGAGGCCTGCCCACTTTGAGCCTAATAAGGGAGGATTCCTAGAAAGGATAGCGTGTCCCTATTCTATCCTTTCTCGTCCAGAACCTTTCCCTACCGCTATTCAATTCCCTGACAGACGGGTAAACTGTCCTTATCCTGTCCACTCACAAAATGTACACCAAGCTCAAGAGCAAGGGTTTTAAATAGACTCTGCCTGACCCAAGATGGCAGACAGAGTCACATGGGGTGGCAGCATCCAACCGGATCACTTCCCTTGTGACCCAGGAAACCATAGAGGAATATGTTCCTCTTGACTTTCCCTCCCTCTGCAGTGCTGCTGATGTTGAGTGCCACCTGCAGTGGAGAAAACAGACTGCGCCTGCCCACAACCTGACCAACACACTTGTGAATACTACAACATACAAAGACATTTTAGAAAATTGTGCTCTTCCAATATGGTGGCAACAGTTTGGTGAAGGCTCTTTTTTGCTCCAGCATGACTAACCGGATGGCTCCATAAAGACAAGGTGTGACCAGTTTAGTATGGACGCGCTCCCCTCCAAATGAAGGAGTTCACTCCCAGCCCACAATGAAAACAAACAGGCCTAGCAACAACCAGCTAGGCCTGCCTAAATTTACTAACTAGAGGGTGCTATATTTATTTAATTCTTTTATAATTTCCGATTAAGTCGTTATACTTTAAGCATGCAGAAAATAAATACCTAACCTGTAAATAAACAAGCACTAAAAAAAAAATTTAAAAAAAATGCAATCATTTTTTACCAGAGCCCATAAAAAGGAATTATTATCAGATTGGGAAGAGCAATAAAAGGCCAGTAAATGATGTTATAGAACTGTAATGGGTGAGTTATAGTGCCGGAGAAGTTAAAGGATACAGTTAATGGTCATTTACTACATCAAAATATATTATGGATTGTTGGGGCCATAAAGGAAAAAGATTTAAAAGGTCAGCCCACCCAAAATTGACATTTCAGTGTTTGGCAGATGTTGGATAGTTAAACCACCAGACAGATCTTCTATCTCTTACTATTGGTGATATCTTCCTGCTGAATTCCTAGTTCTGTACATCTGTTGCGCCTGTTCTAAGGGGTTCCCACCATCCCTGTTCAGGGTTCCCAGGCTTGGACACCTGCTGTGCCCATTATGATGTTTCCATAACATCATCAGTATTTCTTTTTGGGGGAATTTAACCACTTTATTGTTATTATCCATCATTAAAATATCATAAAAACATTCATATACAAAGGTCAGATATACTGTATATCCACCATGGTATTGCAATGTCTCCATGCTGGGCCCCTCTGTAGAAGGAACCTAGGATGAGAAAAGTTCCCAACAAATACATTGTTTGCACTCAACAGGACAGGACCAGTTTGAGGCAGGCATGTACTGGCCATAGGGACTATAGGGAGTTTCCCGGTGGGCCGATGGCTCAGTGGGCCGGTTTCAGTGAGAGCCAATGGCATTGCTGGGGGGGACTTTTGGGGCTATAGCCCTGAGTCAGTCCAGGAGTCCCCAACCACAGGGTCCCAGCCCACTACCTGCCCTCTTTCTGGTGACCCTGATGTAAGGAGGGGCTCTCTGGGGACCCTGATGTAAGCCGGAGGCTCTCTGGGGAACCTGATGTAAGAGAGAGGCTCTCTGTGGACCCGGATGTAAGGGGGACTCTGTGGGGACCCGGATGTAAGGGGTTGGCTCTCTAGGGACCCTGATGTAAGGCGGATGATCTCTGGGGACTCTGATGTAAGAGGGGCTCTCTGGGGACCCTGATCTAAGGGGAGGGCTATATAGGGACCCTGATGTAAGGGGAGGCTCTCTGGGGACCCTGATGTAAGTGGGGGGCTCTCTGGGGACCCAGATATAAGGAGGGGCTCTCTGGGGACCCTGATGTAAGGGGGGCTCTCTAGGGGCTTTTTTGCCCAATTGCGTACAGTTTATATACTGTTTTTTGCGCGTTTGCAAAATTAAAGTGGACCGGTCTGGATGAAGTCCAGGGCCAAATTTTTGGCCCAGTCCAGCCCTGGTTTGAGGTATAGGAAGTCCTCGGTGTTGAGGACCTTCAAGTCACTGCTAAGGACTTTAAGGGACCAAATGTCCCTACTGTATATCAGCACTTTAATGCTTCTATGATATTTTAATGATGGATAATAACAGTAAATGTATAAAAGGTTAATGCTTATTGGTTAAAGTCTCAAAAAAACAACGATGAATGTGTGTTGGTGAAGGAAAACCTGATTGTCTCTGTAATAAGCCGATCGTTTCTCATACAGACCAGACAGGGGTATCTAGCGAGCTCTGCAGCCAGCCAGCGACCTCAGTCGGTATCATATTGCAGAATGAGAGCGGTTCACTCTCTGCTTTACAAATCAAGGCTGAAATTGGTTATTTGTTCCGAAGGGCGAACGTTTGATTCCAGCCTCGAACAAATATTTCCACTCTATTATCCAACTGCAATTGGTCCACGTCCTCACAGATTATAATATGCAGAAGAAAAGCTTAAAAGTCTGAAAATGGCCATAAAAAAATAAAAATAAAAAATGAACGTTGTCCTTATAAAAAATGGAAAACCTCTCTTTGGGCGAAAACAATAATCATTGCCAATCACCATCCAGTGTCTCCAACTGTCAGACGCCTGTAGAGGAATTTAGGTTTTGGTTGTTGGATGTGAGTGGCCCACGAGTAAACCCCGATCTGCTTCTGCATGAGCTGTTCTGCAGAGACCTGAAGCATCACACGTGGTCTGAAGCCACCACTCATATCCCCAATCAGTGGCGGCTGGTGCTTTTTTTTTTTTTTTTGGGGGGGGGGGGCAGCAAACAACCACCCATCACCCCTGAGTGGCACCTACCCCCTCCCCCCACACCGCTGTTTTCCGGTCGGTCCGGCACTTACCCTATCGTGGTGGGTGACAGGCAGCATGGTGCAGCGGCTCGGCTCCAAGTCTTCTCTTCCACGGCGGCTTCCAGCTCCTCCCCTCCTCCATCTAGGCATCCAATAGGATCATCTGTCCTTTCACCCAATCGAGTGACCTTTGTCAAAACCCGCTTCCTGATTGGCTGGGAGGAGGATCAGTTTTACAGCAGCAAATATTGATTCACAATACAATGTAAAGTAGTGAGTGTACAGCTTGTATAACAGTGTAAATTTGCCGTCCCCTCAAAATAACTCAACACACAGCCATTAATGTCTAAACCGCTGGCAACAAAAGTCAGTACACCCCCTAAGTGAAAATGTCCAAATTGGGCCCAATTAGCCATTTTCCCTCCCCCGGTGTCATGTGACTCGTTAGTGTTACAAGGTCTCAGGTGTGAATGGGGAGCAGGTGTGTTAAATTTGGTGTTATCGCTCTCACTCTCTCATACTGGTCGCTGGAAGTTGTTACACACACAGAGTGCAGAGTTCAGGGGGGTTACACACACAGAGTGTAGAGTTCAGGGGGGGTTACACACAGAGTGCAGAGATCAGGGGGGTTACACACACAGAGTGCAGAGTTCAGGGGGGTTACACACACAGAGTGCAGAGTTCAGGGAGGTTCCACACACACAGAGTGCAGAGATCAGGGGGGTTACACACACAGAGTGCAGAGTTCAGGGGGTTACACACAGAGTGCAGAGTTCAGGGGGGTTACACACACAGAGTGCAGAGTTCAGGGGGGGTTACACACACAGAGTGCAGAGTTCAGGGGGGTTACACACACAAAGTACAGAGTTCAGGGAGGTTCCACACACACAGAGTGCAGAGTTCAGGGGTTACACACACACAGAGTGCAGAGTTCAGGGGGGTTACACACACAGAGTGCAGAGTTCAGGGGGGTTACACACACAGAGTGCAGAGTTCAGGGGTTACACACACACAGAGTGCAGAGTTCAGGGGGGTTACATATACAGAGTGCAGAGTTCAGGGGGGTTCCACACACACAGAGTGCAGAGTTCAGGGGTTACACACACACAGAGTGCAGAGTTCAGGGGGGTTACACATACAGAGTGCAGAGTTCAGGGGGGTTACACACACAGAGTGCAGAGTTCAGGGGGGTTACACATACAGAGTGCAGAGTTCAGGGGGGTTACATACACAGAGTGCAGAGTTCAGGGGGGTTACACACACACAGAGTGCAGAGTTCAGGGGGGTTACACATACAGAGTGCAGAGTTCAGGGGGGTTACACACACACAGTGCAGAGTTCAGGGGTTACACACACACAGAGTGCAGAGTTCAGGGGGGTTACACATACAGAGTGCAGAGTTCAGGGGGGTTACACACACAGAGTGCAGAGTTCAGGGGGGTTACACACACAGAGTGCAGAGTTCAGGGGGGTTACACATACAGAGTGCAGAGTTCAGGGGGGTTCCACACACAGAGTGCAGAGTTCAGGGGGGTTACACACACAGAGTGCAGAGTTCAGGGGTTTACACACACACAGAGTGCAGAGTTCAGGGGGGTTACACATACAGAGTGCAGAGTTCAGGGGGGTTAAACACACAGAGTGCAGAGTTCAGGGGGGTTACACACACAGAGTGCAGAGTTCAGGGGGGGTTACACACACAGTGCAGAGTTCAGGGGGGTTACACACACAGAGTGCAGAGTTCAGGGGGGTTACACATACAGAGTGCAGAGTTCAGGGGGGTTCCACACACACAGAGTGCAGAGTTCAGGGGTTTACACACACACAGAGTGCAGAGTTCAGGGGGGTTACACATACAGAGTGCAGAGTTCAGGGGGGTTACACACACAGAGTGCAGAGTTCAGGGGGGTTACACACACAGAGTGCAGAGTTCAGTGGGGGTTACACACACAGAGTGCAGAGTTCAGGGAGGTTCCACACACACAGAGTGCAGAGATCAGGGGGGTTACACACACAGAGTGCAGAGTTCAGGGGGTTACACACAGAGTGCAGAGTTCAGGGGGGTTACACACACAGAGTGCAGAGTTCAGGGGGGTTACACACACAGAGTGCAGAGTTCAGGGGGGTTACACACACAAAGTACAGAGTTCAGGGAGGTTCCACACACACAGAGTGCAGAGTTCAGGGGTTACACACACACAGAGTGCAGAGTTCAGGGGGGTTACACACACAGAGTGCAGAGTTCAGGGGGGTTACACACACAGAGTGCAGAGTTCAGGGGTTACACACACACAGAGTGCAGAGTTCAGGGGGGTTACATATACAGAGTGCAGAGTTCAGGGGGGTTCCACACACACAGAGTGCAGAGTTCAGGGGTTACACACACACAGAGTGCAGAGTTCAGGGGGGTTACACATACAGAGTGCAGAGTTCAGGGGGGTTACACACACAGAGTGCAGAGTTCAGGGGGGTTACACATACAGAGTGCAGAGTTCAGGGGGGTTACATACACAGAGTGCAGAGTTCAGGGGTTACACACACACAGAGTGCAGAGTTCAGGGGGGTTACACATACAGAGTGCAGAGTTCAGGGGGGTTACACACACACAGTGCAGAGTTCAGGGGTTACACACACACAGAGTGCAGAGTTCAGGGGGGTTACACATACAGAGTGCAGAGTTCAGGGGGGTTACACACACAGAGTGCAGAGTTCAGGGGGGTTACACACACAGAGTGCAGAGTTCAGGGGGGTTACACATACAGAGTGCAGAGTTCAGGGGGGTTCCACACACACAGAGTGCAGAGTTCAGGGGTTTACACACACACAGAGTGCAGAGTTCAGGGGGGTTACACATACAGAGTGCAGAGTTCAGGGGGGTTACACACACAGAGTGCAGAGTTCAGGGGGGTTACACACACAGAGTGCAGAGTTCAGGGGGGGTTACACACACAGAGTGCAGAGTTCAGGGGGGTTACACACACAGAGTGCAGAGTTCAGGGGGGGTTACACACACAGAGAGCAGAGTTCAGGGGGGTTACACACACAGAGTGCAGAGTTCAGGGGGGTTACACACACAGAGTTCAGGGGGGTTACACACACAGAGTGCAGAGTTCAGGGGGGGTTACACACACAGAGTGCAGAGTTCAGGGGGGTTACATACACAGAGTGCAGAGTTCAGGGGGGTTACATACACAGAGTGCAGAGTTCAGGGAGGGTTACAGAGCTGTCACT
Organism: Lithobates pipiens; assembly: GCF_037356315.1. Classification (NCBI taxonomy): domain Eukaryota; kingdom Metazoa; phylum Chordata; class Amphibia; order Anura; family Ranidae; genus Lithobates; species Lithobates pipiens. The sequence continues at coordinate 2,548,575 of NW_027507789.1, forward strand.
TGTAAACACAGAAACCGGACTTCTGTATTTACAAGTGATTGTGGTGAGCCGGCACCAAAGGGTCTGAGCCAGAGAACTGAGTTCCACCAAGTTCCCCCTGAAAAAAAGCACCGCTTACCACATAGTCTGATCTGATCATAGGCTGTTAAACTGCCGCTGAAAATAATCTGGTATCATATTAGATGAAAAATGAATTTGGACGTGGACGGGTATTTTCGGCCATGCTGCTTCTGTCTGGTCCTCTTATCTGATCTTTTGGTTTTGTGCCCCTTCTTGACATTGTGCAGACGGGGCATGTGGAGGCATTATCTGAAGAAATATACATTTTAACAGCAGAGAAGAAGCGGAAGACCTAGATAATGATAGGGCAGAGGCAGATACAGACGTGCAATATAGGTCTGCTGAGCTTCTGCTCACATTAGAAATTCATACCTTAAAGGGCAAAGCGAACCTTGGATACAAATTGCCCTTTAATGTATTTCCCAACCCCCCCCCTCCCCCCCCCCCTCCTGAGTGCAGCCTACCTGATGACATACTTACCTTCCTCTATGTTCCTGCAATCTTCACTATGCAGCCTCTCCCACCATTGGTGTGTGTAATGGACGGTGTCAGGAGAGCAGAGATTGGTGTCAGTAGTTTTTATTTTTTTTTACTTATATTTATTATTTTTTACAATTTTTTTTTTTAAGGAGCCCCGTTGTGGGGCTTTGATAAAATGTCAGGGGTCTAAACATAGAGAGAGGGACTGAGCACAGAGCTTCCCCAATCCCTTTCTCTGCAGCTGCACTGGACAGTAAATGAATGGGGAGTGCTCTGTGCTGAGAGGCTTCCTGTTCATTCACAAACTGAAGCATGGTAAATAGTTTACTATGCTTCTGTTAAGTATAAACACAGGGGCAGGCAGTACATATTACTCACTGTGTTCATTCATTCATCCTGAAATATCCCCGTGGCAGCTTCCAGGAGAGGAGAGGAAGGAAACTGGCAGGACTGCAGGGTGAAGACAGGGGGTGCCAGGATGCAGGGGGATTAGAGTGTGCCCAGGCACAACCGGCACACCTTGCGCGCACGCCTATGTCTCCCACGGTAGCCAGGAATTTCCTCCTAAGCCCAGTGGCCTCCACACTGTGGCCCAGGGGCTGGATATGGCCCTTTCCTTGCCTTTATCTGGCCCTTGGGGCACTATTCCTCCAACTGACACCACAGGTGGAGCACCATTTCCCCTACTGACACCATTAATGGGGCACTATTCTTCTCATTGATATCAACAATGAGGCACTGTTCCTCCCATTAACATCAATGAAGAGGCACCGATGCCCAAACATTTTCTACTCCCACTCAGGGCTGGACTGGGACAAAAATTTGGCCCTGGACTTCATCCAGACCGGCCCATTTTAATTTTGCAAACACGCAAAAAACAGTATATAAACTGTATGCAATTGCACAAAAAAGCCCCTAGAGAGCCCCCCTTACATCAGGGTCCCCAGAGAGCCCCTCCTTACATTTGGGTCCCCAGAGAGCCCCCCTTACATCAGGGTCCCCAGAGAGCCCCTCCTTACATTTGGGTCCCCAGAGAGCCCCCCACTTACATCGGGGTCCCCAGAGATCCTCCCCTTACATCAGGGTCTCCATATAGCCTTCCCCTTACATCAGAGTCCCCAGAGATCATCTGCCTTACATCAGGGTCCCCAGAGAGCCCCTCCTTACATTTGGGTCCCCAGAGAGCCTCCCCTTACATCAGGGTCCCCATATAGTCTTCCCCTTACATCAGGGACCCCAGAGAGCCCCTCTTACATCAGAGTCCCCAGAGATCATCTGCCTTACATCAGGGTCCCTAGAGAGCCAACCCCTTACATCCGGGTCCCCACAGAGCCCCCACTTACATCCGGGGTCCACAGAGAGCCTCTCTCTTATATCAGGGTCACCAGAAAGAGGGCAGGTAGTGGGCCGGGGACCCTGTGGTTGGGGACTACTGGACTGACTTGGGGCTATGGGCCCCAGATTCGGGGCTATAGCCCCAAAAGTCCGCCCCAGCGATGCCACTGGCTGTCACTGAAACCGGCCATCGGCCCACCGGGAAACTCCCTATAGTCCCTATGGCCAGTACATGCCTGCTCCCACTGGTCACAGTCTGGCCCCCCTAAAGCCTGAAGGACAGTAAACTGACCCTTTGCTTGGAGACCCCAGACTTAAACCATCCCTGTTGGGTCTATTTTTAAGGTGCATGAAAAAGCTGCCCCATTCTTTCCTATGATGGACCTGTACTGCCCTGGAGTGTTGGAGGCCACCATGATTATGGCTCACTTGGGGCCACAGGATGCATGCAGCCTAAGAGGAACATGAGGAATGACTGTACAGAGAATGGACAGTGAAGGTCGTTGGAACAGGGAGTAATTTAACTATGCAACAAGGTGGGCTTCACTCAAGGGGGTGGGGGGATTCATTAAAGTACAATGTGTACCAATGGTAACTTTGTCCTTTGAAGGGCACTACCCATGCAGAGCAAACCGATATGTTCACTTTGATGGTGGAGCCACCATCAATATATACTCTCCATTATTGGCTCCTTGGCTGCTGGGAGTGAATAAAAGCACCAGATGCTCATAGTTATAGGAGAGCATGTGACTCGCTCCTCTGCGTCCGGCATGACAGTATTGGTGTTGGTGACAGAGAAATGCTACAGGCAGGGCCGTTTTTAAGGCAGGGCAAAAGGGGCAGCTGCCCTGGGCCCTGTCATTGTTGTGGGGCCCAAAGCAGCTGCCTCATACTTGCCAACTATCCTGGTTTAATTTCCCTTGTCCCTTGAGGTTTTAGTCCTGTCCTGTGTCCCAATATCTCAGTGTGAAGTGCTGCTACTAATGCTGCCCAGCTCTGCTCTATTGTTGTGTGCAGATGACTCACCTGCAGACCCTGTGTTTACATGTAAATTACCGGCATTCATATGTAAATATCAGCAGCTGGCAGCATTTATATGTATATCATGCCCCCCTGAGGTCATATCCACAGTAATCTCTAGCAACCAATCAACAAGCAGAAATCATGTGCTGTAACCTCTAGCAACTAACTAGTGAGTCGTAATGTGTGCTGTAACCTCTAGCAACTAATCAGTGAGCGGTAATGATACACTAACCTCTGGGAACCAATCACAATAGCTGCCTGATCTGATTCAGTAAACTGATTTTGAGTCTAACTGCTAATTATTGTATGTCTCGGAGCAGGTGGAAAGGTGAAACTGCATGGGGGGCCCCCCAAGAAAAGTTTTGCCCAGGGTCCAATCAATATTAAAGATGGCCCTGGCTACATGAGGACAAAAATTAGTCCTCTTAGGAGGGGCACATACAGGGCTTGCTCTGGGCAGTCGGATGGATCAGTTTAGGTGTAAAGGGCAGGTGAGTAGTTGCAACCGGTGGGGCTGGCCTGAGAATGAGCCTATGGATTTGCATAGGCTCAGCAAAAATTCACTTTAAGGATACCATAGATAGACAGTAAGAGGTTTGGTCGTCCTCAAACCCAGTGGCACCTGTAGCCAACATGGAAAAGCTATAGAGGAAGGTGAGCGGGGACAAGAGAGAGAGGACTGAGCAGCCGAAGATCAACATAACTGGGGGACCAGAGCAGGAGAAACTAGCAATGTCACGCATGGTGTGCCGCATGGGAGCAAAATAGCAGGGGGTGAGTGGGGACCGGAGAGAGAGGACTAAGAGGCAGAGGCTCTCCAAAGCTTGGGGACCAGAGCAGGAGAAACTAGCAATGTAACACATGGTGTGCCGCATGGGAGCAACATAGCGGGAGGTGAGTGAGGACTGGGAAGACAAAAGGATCAGCAAACCAGAGGATCAGCAGAGCTGGTGGTTACAACTGAGCTGGGGATCAGCAAAGTGGGGGGTACTACTGAGCAGGGGATCAGCAAAGCGCGGGGTACTACTGAGCTGGGGATCAGCAAGGCAGGGGGTACTACTGAGCAGGGGATCAGCAAAGCGGGGGGTACTACTGAGCTGGGGATCAGCAAAGTGGGGGGTACTACTGAGCAGGGGATCAGCAAAGCGCGGGGTACTACTGAGCTGGGGATCAGCAAGGCAGGGGGTACTACTGAGCAGGGGATCAGCAAAGCGGGGGGTACTACTGAGCAGGGGATCAGCAAAGCGGGGGGTACTACTGAGCAGGGGATCAGCAAAGCGTGAGGTACTACTGAGCAGGGGATCAGCAAAGCGGGGGGTACTACTGAGTAGGGGATCAGCAAAGCGTGAGGTACTACTGAGCAGGGGATCAGCAAAGCGGGGGGTACTACTGAGCAGGGGATCAGCAAAGCGGGGGGTACTACTGAGTAGGGGATCAGCAAAGCGGGGGGAACTACTGAGCTAGGGATCATCAAAGTGGGGGGTACTACTGAGCTGGGGATCATCAAAGCGGGAGGTACTACTGAGCAGGGGATCTGCTGAACAAGGGTACTAAAAAGCTGGGGATCTGCTGAATGGGGGTACTAATGAGCTGGGGATCTGCTAAGTGAGGGTACTACCAAGCCAGGGGGTTCCACTGGGCCCCTTTAAAACAAATAGAAAATTAACACACACAGTACATTTTCCAAGCTTCTCTAAAGCTTCAAAAAGCACCACCAAAGAATCAAACACACAAAAACAAAGCATGGTGGAGCAGTAGGTGCTTTAATATGTGTTAAAAGTCAAAGCAAATGTAAATGAATCAAATTGACCAAAATCTCGTGGTTTTCTCTGGAATTTTCAAGGTAATAAATTAAAACTCCCGTATGGCCCAGCGGGCGACCTCTACTACGTCTTCAATCGGGAGATAATTTCATTACAGCCGACTGTTTTACCCCGAGATTATTTTCTAATTAAGGAAAAGCCAACAGAGATTTCTTTTTTCGGACGCCTCTCATTTCGCTCCTTGGAATGAATCCTTCCTGTAGTTAAATGATATTAAGAATGGAGAGGAGTGTAAGGACCGCATGTTTGTTTATAGAAAGCAAACTGTGACTTGCTTGTCATAAAAGGATTAGAGACTCTTATGAAGGAGTATGTGATCTCCTATTAATCTCTGGCACTGCAGCCAAAACATTTTTTTTATTTTTTTAAATCTAATTATAGAGTCTGGAAGGGTTGGATCCTTCATCAGGTTTCGAAGCTCAGCTCTAGCTTTTTGTATCTTGGGGGACAAATATTCTCTTTTCCTCTCCTGAGAAAGAAAGAAGAGAATTACGCACCCTCTCAATACCTCCGTGGCCTCCTCTGCTGATCGTTCTCGTCTTGTTTGAGCCCCAGGCTGTCAAGTACAACCTCCCCCGTTCATCCTTTCTCAACTTTATTAACATGGAGGTACCCTGGATGCAAGGTCTTGGGAAGCCCTGCTAATAGTTACTATATCTACAACTCAGGGTTCAGTAATGGTGATCAGTGAGAAGAATGTTCCTTACATTGGTGATCGGTGAGAAGAATGTTCCTTACATTGGTGATCAGTGAGAAGAATGTTCCTTACATTGGTGATCAGTGAGAAGAATGTTCCTTACATTGGTGATCAGTGGGAAGAATGTTCCTTACATTGGTGATCAGTGAGAAGAATGTTCCTTACATTGGTGATCAGTGAGAAGAATGTTCCTTACATTGGTGATCAGTGAGAAGAATGTTCCTTACATTGGTGATCAGTGAGAAGAATGTCCCTTACATTGGTGATCAGTGGGAAGAATGTTCCTTACATTGGTGATCAGTGAGAAGAATGTTCCTTACATTGGTGATCGGTGAGAAGAATGTTCCTTACATTGGTGATCAGTGAGAAGAATGTTCCTTACATTGGTGATCAGTGAGAAGAATGTTCCTTACATTGGTGATCAGTGAGAAGAATGTTCCTTACATTGGTGATCAGTGAGAAGAATGTTCCTTACATTGGTGATCAGTGGGAAGAATGTTCCTTACATTGGTGATCAGTGGGAAGAATGTTCCTTACATTGGTGATCAGTGGGAAGAATGTTCCTTACATTGGTGATCAGTGAGAAGAATGTTCCTTACATTGGTGATCAGTGAGAAGAATGTTCCTTACATTGGTGATCAGTGGGAAGAATGTTCCTTACATTGGTGATCAGTGAGAAGAATGTTCCTTACATTGGTGATCAGTGGGAAGAATGTTCCTTACATTGGTGATCAGTGGGAAGAATGTTCCTTACATTGGTGATCAGTGAGAAGAATGTTCCTTACATTGGTGATCAGTGAGAAGAATGTTCCTTACATTGGTGATCAGTGAGAAGAATGTCCCTTACATTGGTGATCAGTGAGAAGAATGTTCCTTACATTGGTGATCAGTGAGAAGAATGTTCCTTACATTGGTGATCAGTGGGAAGGAGGAGGAGGACACACCCAAAGAGCTCTCTCTGAGAACCACACCTTCTTTCAAGCCTGGGCCTTGCCTGCTAGCTTGGCCCAGGAACAATGCCTGATCCTGGGGGAGGCCCTGAGATGGATCCCCTTGATGACACGGGGCCCAGCGAGGAGGAGGTGGAGGATCTGACTGTGGGTCCGGGCCCTGGTATGGATGTAAGCGTTTTTAGACAGAAGGTTGTCAATCGCTTTAAGGAGATTGGAAGAGCGGAGGAGAAACTGAAAGTTTTGAAAGCGGAGCTTAAGAACTTCAAAACCAAATACTTCCAGGCCTGGAGTAAAAATCGCACCGCCATGAAGCCTGAGTTACAGGAATTGGAGGAAAAGGTGAAGCAGCAAACTTTATTGTTGGAGAAGTTGAAGGATAAGAGTGGTGCATTTAAAGAAAAGTTTGAAAACGAAAGAAGGTTTGCCAGCCAGTCCTCAGCGTGTTCAGTGGATCAGCCTCAGCATATGGATGACCCGGGTCCATCTGCCTCTGCTCCTCTCCCCCCATGTAAGGCCTTGGAATCGCCAGCGGCAACCAGCCAGGGGGTTGAGAGTGAGCATGGCACCCTGACCTTCATACAGCGGATGGAATCCCCCCTGAGAGGAAGCAAGTTTCCTATTTGTGATGATCCATCAGAGGTCCCGGAGGATGTGCAGAAAAATCAGCCAGGGAATGAGGATGAACCTGCACCAAACCCCCTGAGTGTGGATGTTGCTGCACCTGCATGTGCTGAGACCTGTAGTTCCACTACCACATTTGCTGCATGTGTTTCACACACTATGTCTGACACCTGCAATGTGATTGCTTCACCTGAGCCTCTCTGTGTTCCAGCAGAGCTGATTGATGCTGGTGGGGGAGGGGGTCAGAATACTGCACCATGTGCAATGGAAGCCATGGATGTGTCAGTCCAGCCTGCACTGTCCTCTGCAGAAAGTCCTGTCCTGATGGAAGAGAACAGGCCAGATGAAGATTCCACCAGCACAGCAGAGGGAACTGACACTGCTGGGAAGACTGCAGGACATGTGAATATACCAGCAAGTATTAACAATGACAGTCATGATAAAACAATGAATGTGGTGGGTGGTGATGGTGAAGGGGTTAATACTGCTGGGAAAAATAAAAATGACATTTCTCTCTCTGCTCAGAGGAAAGACTCATCGATTGTACAGACCAAATCTGTACAATCGATATCTACTAGAGATGTCTCTTCTGCTGGGAGGAATATGGGGAGTTATGCGTCTGTTGTGGGGAGTCGCACCAAGGAGGGTGGGGGGAATGTTGTAAATATTGGTGGTCACAATTTAGGGAAGTTTGGTAGTGGGTATAGGAGGAGAAATGTGGTTCAGTTGAAGTGGGAGGGGGAGGGGACGCCACCAGTGAGGGGGAGGGTGGCTGAGTTGATTTTGGAAATGGGGTTTAAAGCTGTGGATATTTTTGCTTTGATTTGCCCAGTGGGGAGTTATGAATTTGATTTGTCTTTTGTAAAACCTGAGGGGTTGGATTTATTTTGGGAGCGACATAGGAGGTGCCAGGGCCTTCCGCAGTGGAGTGGTTTGGTGCCAAAGGTGATTTCCAGGCAGCCTCTGATAAAATCGGTGACCATCCTGGTGCGTAACGAATCCATACCAGAGGCTGATTTGATAGTATGGCTACGCCGATATGGTGAGGTCCTCGCTCCACTGCGGAAGGTCCTGGATGAACATGGGATATGGACAGGGGCCTGGACAGTGTCGCTAAAATTGGGGGTGCTGGGCAATGTAGTCCAACATCTGCCCTGTTCAGCTTTTCTGGGAAGAGATCGGCTGACTATTTTCTACCAGGGACAGCCCAAAGTCTGTAATAAATGTGGTGAAAAGGGCCATTTTGCCTCTACCTGCACCCGTAAAAAGTGTTCTCTATGCCAGGATCTGGACCATTTGGCAAAAGATTGTACCCAAATTCGGTGCAATCTGTGCCAAAAGCTTGGCCATCCTTACAGTAAGTGCCCAGAGGCTTTACATAACCTGCCAGGATTGGAGGCTGAGCTGCAGAGGCTGGATAAGGAGGATGAGGCCGCTGTAACTGTTGTTGTCCCCCCTGTGTCAGTTCCATCTGTTTCAGGTTCTGTTTCCCCTGGTAATGTTGTCCCTGAGTCTGTCCCTCCTGTGTCAGTTCCATCTGTTTCAGGTTCTGTTTCCCCTGGTAATGTGGTCCCTGAGTCTGTCCCTCCTGTGTCAGTTCCATCTGTTGCTTCAGATTCTGTTCCCTCTAGTGATGTGGTCCCTAAGTCTGTCCCCCATGTGGTGGTCCCTATTCCTGCTGCGCGTAGATCTTCCAGGCTAGCGGAGGCTGCTGGGGGGGGGGGTTTGGCGGATCTTCCTTCTCAGCCTCCAGTCCCTGTCCCACGGCAGCGCAAACGTGGTCAGGGGGGTGTGGGGGTGCTGGATGGGGGTGGGGCTGATGGAAGGGTGTCCATATCCCATGTCTCACCCTCTGTTGGGGGGGATTCGGATGATGAGGGGTGGGAGACGTTTAGGAGGAAGAAAAAGAAGAAGAGGAAGACAAATAAAGTAGTTATTTCTTCCTCAGAGTCGGACCCAGGAGGGGTACCTCCTGGTAACCCTTTTTCAGTTTTGTCGGGTGATGGGATGTCTGATTTATCTTTTTCTTTATCATCCATGGATGAGGGGGAGTCACATAGTTTGAAGAGAGCTGTTTCTGGTGATGAGAGTGTGGCAAAGGTTAAGAAACGACTACCCCAATCATCCTGATGGCAGTTCCCACTCCGATAAAGGTGGCGACCATTAATGTCGCCAGCATGAAATCTGCAAGAGCTCGTGATATTGCCTTATTTTTGCTCAGCGAGTTTGATGCCGAGATTTTATTTTTGCAAGAGACCTGGCTCAATACTTTGGCCGATGTCCATCTAGCAAAAAGGGAGTGGAGATGCGGTCCCTCCTTTTGGTCTCTTGCGGCAGAGCCCTGCAGCGGAGTTGCGGTCCTTTTTAAAACCGATATGGTAACGTGCCGGCGGGTAATTGAGGTAGAAATTGGGAGATGCATGGTCTTGGACGTCTCTGTTAGGGGGCAGGACTTGCGTCTGATTAATATCTATGGACCGCAGTCAAGATGGGGCAGGAAATGCCTCCTCACAGAGATCAAGCCCTTCCCTTTTACGTCCCAGCAGGTTGTCTTTGGAGGTGATTTTAACACCATAATTAGGCCTGAAGACAGGAGAGGCTCCATAGACAGGCTGGCGTACGATAGCGTTTTTCTTAGAGATATGGTGAGACAAGCAGGCCTGGTAGATGTGCATATTAAGCACTGCCCTGGCAGCACGGGATTCACATTTCAGAGAGGGAATAGTCAGAGTAGGATAGATAGGTTTTTTTTAAAGGAGAACTCTGCTTTCTCGGCTCCTGAGTTGAGGGCGGTGGAGTTCTCTGACCACTGTATGCTGTCTGTGACTCTGAATGCCTCGGACACTCCACCCAGGGGAAGGGGTACCTGGAAACTGAATTCGGCTCTCCTGGAAGACGTAGAGGTAAGACAATCCTTTGAGGATTTTTTCCAGGCACAGGTTTCTATTCTGGACTTTTGCAGCACTAAGTCAGAGTGGTGGGAGCTTGTGAAACAAAGGGCGATTGGACTTTTCAAGGCCATAAGTAAGAAGAAGCAGCTTGGTATGTACATTGCCTACCAGCATTTGCGGAGGAAGCTTGATCGTCTTGTCTCGTATAGAGGAGATCCAGGGGAGATCTCTGAGGTGAAGTTTCTTCTTAGAAAGTGTCAATACGACCGGCATGCCTCCTTGGTTCTGGAGAGGGATTATGGAAAATATCACTCGCCTGATCCTTACCAGAACTGTAAGCAAGGCATAGCAGTTAAGACGGTCTTAGGCCTGAGGGATAGTACGGGTTCCCTGGTGAAGTCCAGATCAGGGATCCTGGAGATCTTCAGATCATATTATGCAGACCTTCTGGGAAGAAAGGACCTTTGTCGGGACAAGATGGAAAGCTTTCTGGATTCTACTCCAGGATTGGGAAATGGTACATTGCCTTTGATGGATTTGACAGAACCAATTTCAGTGGATGAGGTAGTTCATGCTATAGAGAAGCTGGCTACCAAAAAATCGCCTGGGCCAGATGGGTTGACAGCTGAATTCTACAAGTGTTTTAAGTCCATTCTGGCTCCCTTTTTAGCGGAGGTTTATAACAGCTGTCTAGAAGAGGGTTCGCTCCCTCCCTCCATGAGGCAATCCGCTGTGATTCTTCTGTCAAAAGGTAAAGACCCCTCAATGATTGAGAACTGGCGCCCCATCAGTCTTCTCAATGTTGATAGAAAGATCTTGGCGAAGATTCTTTTTTGGCGCTTGTCGTCAGTGGCAGGCGATTTGTTGTCCAGTCATCAGCACTGCTCGGTCCAAGGTAGAAGTACCTTTTCAGCGGTTTTAGCTGTCCGGGAGGCTTTGGAGCGATGCAGGGCTGCTGGATGGAGAAAGTACTTGCTGGCACTGGATCAGGCGAAGGCTTTTGATAGAGTCAATCACGAGTACCTGTATTTGCTACTTGGTAGATACGGCCTGCAGGGGAGGTTTATAGATTGGCTGAAGACATTATATAAAGGGGCTGAGAGCTTCCCACTGGTTAATGGTTGGGTTGGACGGCCTTTTGAGGTTGGCTCTGGTGTGCGCCAGGGATGTCCTCTGAGCCCCCTGTTATATGTATTCGCAATCGACCCCTTCATAAGAAGGCTAGAGTGTGGATCTTTGTGCGGGGTGCCTTTGGGCATTGCTGGTGTGCCACCTTTGAAGGTCGTGGCCTATGCCGATGATGTGTCTGTTATTGTCTCTGGAACGGAGGAGGCGCAGGAGGTGGTCTCTATGATAGAGCAGTACACGGAGGCTTCTGGTTCTAAAGTCAACCATGAAAAGAGTGAAGTTTTCTGGATGGGTGAGGAAGGTGAAAGCTTCGTACTTCCGGATGCCTTCCCAGAGCCCCAGCAGGAAATTAAAGTGTTGGGCATCAAATTTGGTCCTGGTGACTATGGTCATCGAAATTGGGAAAGCAGGTTGGTGTGTGCCAATGCCAAAGTAGCAAGCTGGAAGAAATGGAAGCTTTCATTGAGGGAGAGGGTTGACTTGATCAAAACGTACCTGGTCCCAATTTTTTTATATGTCAGCTTCGTCTGTATCTTGCCAGTATCTCTCTATGCAAGGGTGTACAGCTGCTTTTTCCAACTGTTATGGGGAAGTAGGCTGAACCTGATCAAACGCAATGTAACTTACCTGTCTAGGCGGGAGGGTGGCCTAGGAATGGTCAACCCAATAGTTTTCTTTTCTCTGCTGTTTTTAAAGTACAATCTTGGTAACATGCTAGCAGAGAACCCGCCGGGATGGGTGGGTATTTTTCAATCTTGTTTTAGGCCTTTTCTGCGATGCTGGGAAGATGGCGGGCCAGTGAAAAGTCTGAGAGTCCGACATGGCAAGCTCCCGGCTTATGTTGCCCCGTGTCTGAAAATACTTCGGCAGTGGCAGGTGACAGTGGAGGATATCAAGTCCCTCCCCAGGAAGCTTCTGGAGAAGAGGATTTTGGGCTCTGCTTTCAGTGTGTCACTGGCCTTAAGGGATTGCCCAGGCTCTGTAATGAGGGAGGGGTTGCGTTTAATCAATTTAGAAAGAATCCCCTTGAAGTTTAGGGATCAAGCCTGGCTCGCTTTCCATGGAAGGCTCTATGTGAGAGGGAACTTGAAGCATCGCCCTGTGGATGATCGGGATTGTCCTAGAGCGGAGTGTGTTGGTAAAGTGGAGTCTATGGACCACTTTTTGCTCCAGTGTCCCTTTAACATAGAGGTGTATAAAAGGGTGGGGAGGGCTCTAGGCATCCCCTTTTTCTATCGCATGAGTTATGCGGAGTGGGTGTATGGGGCATTCCCGATTCACTGGGATTTTGATTTCGATACACTGTTTTTAGTTAGTATAGTTGTCCGTTACTTCACATGGAATGCACGGTGCCAGATTACCCTGCGGAAGAAAGTCCTCTCTGTTGAGGTGGTGGTGCACGATATTCTGGGTGAGGTTGGGAAAATTCGGGGTCTTGAGAAGGGCAGGGAGCCTCGGGCAGTCTGGATAAGGGCGTGGAGGAATATCAGACTTGCCTTTGGTGAACTGCCCATCTCTGGGTGAGGAGCTCTTTTCTTTTTCTGTTTCTTTCACTCCCTTAGCTTTTGTTGGTTAGTATCTTCTTTTTGAAGAAGGGCTGCATGCTTAATAGGTGCGGGATTGTTTCTTAACCTCACAAGTTTGATGTCTGGTGTAATGGTGTGAGTCGTAATAGGATTTATGTTATTGCTGTAAAGTATTTTTTTTGTTTTGAGAGCAGTTTTGCTATATTTATTTTAATTTATGTAAATATGTATATATTTATGTATATTTATATATTGTGATTTTATGCTTAATGATTGCAAGACTTTTAATAAAGAAAAATTGGGAAGAATGTTCCTTACATTGGTGATCAGTGAGAAGAATGTCCCTTACATTGGTGATCAGTGAGAAGAATGTTCCTTACATTGGTGATCAGTGAGAAGAATATTCCTTACATTGGTGATCAGTGAGAAGAATGTTCCTTACATTGGTGATCAGTGAGAAGAATGTTCCTTACATTGGTGATCAGTGGGAAGAATGTTCCTTACATTGGTGATCAGTGAGAAGAATGTTCCTTACATTGGTGATCAGTGAGAAGAATGTTCCTTACATTGGTGATCAGTGAGAAGAATGTTCCTTACATTGGTGATCAGTGAGAAGAATGTTCCTTACATTGGTGATCAGTGAGAAGAATGTTCCTTACATTGGTGATCAGTGAGAAGAATGTTCCTTACATTGGTGATCAGTGAGAAGAATGTTTCTTACATTGGTGATCAGTGAGAAGAATGTTCCTTACATTGGTGATCAGTGAGAAGAATGTTTCTTACATTGGTGATCAGTGAGAAGAATGTTCCTTACATTGGTGATCAGTGAGAAGAATGTTTCTTACATTGGTGATCAGTGAGAAGAATGTTCCTTACATTGGTGATCAGTGGGAAGAATGTTCCTTACATTGGTGATCAGTGGGAAGAATGTTCCTTACATTGGTGATCAGTGGGAAGAATGTTCCTTACATTGGTGATCAGTGGGAAGAATGTTCCTTACATTGGTGATCAGTGGGAAGAATGTTCCTTACATTGGTGATCAGTGGGAAGAATGTTCCTTACATTGGTGATCAGTGGGAAGAATGTTCCTTACATTGGTGATCAGTGAGAAGAATGTTTCTTACATTGGTGATCAGTGAGAAGAATGTTCCTTACATTGGTGATCAGTGAGAAGAATGTCCCTTACATTGGTGATCAGTGAGAAGAATGTCCCTTACATTGGTGATCAGTGAGAAGAATGTTCCTTACATTGGTGATCAGTGGGAAGAATGTTCCTTACATTGGTGATCAGTGAGAAGAATGTCCCTTACATTGGTGATCAGTGAGAAGAATGTTCCTTACATTGGTGATCAGTGAGAAGAATGTCCCTTACATTGGTGATCAGTGAGAAGAATGTTCCTTACATTGGTGATCAGTGAGAAGAATGTTCCTTACATTGGTGATCAGTGAGAAGAATGTTCCTTACATTGGTGATCAGTGAGAAGAATGTTCCTTACATTGGTGATCAGTGAGAAGAATGTTCCTTACATTGGTGATCAGTGAGAAGAATGTTCCTTACATTGGTGATCAGTGAGAAGAATGTTCCTTACATTGGTGATCAGTGAGAAGAATGTTCCTTACATTGGTGATCAGTGAGAAGAATGTTCCTTACATTGGTGATCAGTGAGAAGAATGTCCCTTACATTGGTGATCGGTGAGAAGAATGTTCCTTACATTGGTGATCGGTGAGAAGAATGTTCCTTACATTGGTGATCAGTGAGAAGAATGTTCCTTACATTGGTGATCAGTGAGAAGAATGTTCCTTACATTGGTGATCAGTGAGAAGAATGTTCCTTACATTGGTGATCAGTGAGAAGAATGTTCCTTACATTGGTGATCAGTGAGAAGAATGTTCCTTACATTGGTGATCAGTGGGAAGAATGTTCCTTACATTGGTGATCAGTAGGAAGAATGTTCCTTACATTGATGATCAGTGAGAAGAATGTTCCTTACATTGGTGATCAGTGGGAAGAATGTTCCTTACATTGGTGGTCAGTGAGAAGAATGTTCCTTACATTGGTGATCAGTGAGAAGAATGTTCCTTACATTGGTGATCAGTGAGAAGAATGTTCCTTACATTGGTGATCAGTGAGAATAATGTTCCTTACATTGATGATCAGTGAGAAGAATGTTCCTTACATTGGTGATCAGTGAGAAGAATGTTCCTTACATTGGTGATCAGTGAGAAGAATGTTCCTTACATTGGTGATCAGTGAGAAGAATGTCCCTTACATTGGTGATCAGTGGGAAGAATGTTCCTTACATTGGTGATCAGTGAGAAGAATGTCCCTTACATTGGTGATCAGTGAGAAGAATGTTCCTTACATTGGTGATCGGTGAGAAGAATGTTCCTTACATTGGTGATCAGTGAGAAGAATGTTCCTTACATTGGTGATCAGTGAGAAGAATGTTCCTTACATTGGTGATCAGTGAGAAGAATGTTCCTTACATTGGTGATCAGTGAGAAGAATGTTCCTTACATTGGTGATCAGTGGGAAGAATGTTCCTTACATTGGTGATCAGTGAGAAGAATGTTCCTTACATTGGTGATCAGTGAGAAGAATGTTCCTTACATTGGTGATCGGTGAGAAGAATGTTCCTTACATTGGTGATCGGTGAGAAGAATGTTCCTTACATTGGTGATCGGTGAGAAGAATGTTCCTTACATTGGTGATCAGTGAGAAGAATGTTCCTTACATTGGTGATCGGTGAGAAGAATGTTCCTTACATTGGTGATCGGTGAGAAGAATGTTCCTTACATTGGTGATCGGTGAGAAGAATGTTCCTTACATTGGTGATCGGTGAGAAGAATGTTCCTTACATTAGTGATCAGTGAGAAGAATGTTCCTTACATTGGTGATCAGTGAGAAGAATGTTCCTTACATTGGTGATCGGTGAGAAGAATGTTCCTTACATTAGTGATCAGTGAGAAGAATGTTCCTTACATTGGTGATCAGTGAGAAGAATGTTCCTTACATTGGTGATCAGTGAGAAGAATGTTCCTTACATTGGTGATCGGTGAGAAGAATGTTCCGTTCAATTTGTCTTCTTTCAATTTGACTAACTTTGTAACTATGTAACTTTTTGCCACCATGTCTTGTCCTCATGCACTGCAGCAATGACTGTATGGCATGTCTCAGCGTGGGTTTTCTGTTGGTGGCGGCGGTGGTCCATGCCCGTGTAATTTCTCGGGACAAGGTGACCACACAGGAGCAGATCTGGGGGACAGAAGGAAACATTTCTTCATCGTTTAACAAGACCCGAGTTTTACATAAGCGCAATAAATCTATACAATCTGTGGATTTCACTCTCAGTGTATAAAATTCCACAAATTCCATCCTCAGGTTTTCTGCTTTTAGACTTCTTGTTGATATCTTCTAATGAACTGTAAATCAATTATTTGCGGCCGGTCGCCCAGAACAAATATCCGCAGTGATCCCACGTAGGGAACATTGACCACATTACAGACTCTTTGAAATGACTTCTTTTCACCAGTGGAGAGGGTAATCAGCCAAGTCGTTGGGTCTATAGGAAGTAAATTTTGAAATTGAAGGTCTGAAGCGCGTTGCCCGTGATGAGATCTCTGCAGATAACTACAACCATTAAGCTAAATGGAAAACTTTCATGGCTGTATATATATCAGCGGAGAGCTGTCGGCATTTGCTGAATAAGGGAAGCCTGCGCTCAGTGTTTAATTTTCATATATTAGAAGGATCTGCGGGACCATTCGCAACATCAAAGTTAAAACTGCGAAGCTGCAGATAACGGCGCCTGGTGTGTGAGAAAAGCCTCAGATCCCTAAAGGAGCCCATTGGGATTACCGTGTAGGTGGGGTGCAGCATGTGCGGGGGCAGTAACTCATACAGACAAGTGCAATGGAAAGCTTGTATGGAAGTAAAGCAACGACAGTTCACAACAACCTGGAGGCAGAGGGGGGAAGGGGGCCGCTCTAGGAAGGGTGTCTGGAAATATGTCTCTCCTCAGAATGGGAACAGCAGGTGCAGGCTAGGCATTGGGTAAGGAAAAAGTTCTGGACAGCCGCACTCGAACCCCCTTTTTTAATAAAGGCATTGACTTTGAGTGCGGCTGTCCAGAACTTTTTCCTTACCCAATAACCTGGAGTCAGAGCTGGTGCTACCACTAGGCAAACTAGGCAGCCGCCTAGGGCGCCCTGCTGCCTAGGACACCTGGCCACTGGTATTGCTACTCTCTCTGCAGCAAGCAGCTAAGTCTCGGCATCAGCAGGCAGAGGCCACTCCGTTCACACATAGTGTCAGAGGCACAGAGGCGGCGGAGGACTGTGTCTGTGTCCCGACTCCTGAATGAATGGAAGCAAGCAAACATTCATTAATGGGCGCTGGTAGGCTGCATTTGATGGGCGCTGGTGAGGCTGCATTGATGGGTGCTGGTGAGGCTGCATTGATGGGCGCTGGTAGGCTGCATTGATGGGTGCTGGTGAGGCTACATTGATGGGCACTTGTAGGCTGCATTGATGGGTGCTGGTAGGCTGCATTGATGGGTGCTGGTAGGCTGCATTGATGGGTGCTGGTAGTCTGCATTGATGGGCGCTGGTGTGGCTGCATGGGCACTGGTGAGGCTGCATTGATGGGCACTGGTAGGCTGCATTGATGGGCACTGCTGAGGCTGCATTGATGGGCGCTGGTGAGGCTGCATTGATGGGCACTGCTGAGGCTGCATTGATGGGCGCTGGTGAGGCTGCATTGATGCAGAGTGGGCATTGGTGAGGCTGCATTGATGGGTGCTGGTAGGCTGCATTGATGGGTGCTGGTGAGGCTGCATTGATGGGTGCTGGTGAGGCTGCATTGATGGGCGCTGATGAGGCTGCTTTGATGGGTGCTGGTAGTCTGCATTGATCAGGCGCTGATGAGGCTGCATTGATGGGCACTGGTGAGGTTGCATTGATGGGTGTTGGTAGGCTGCAATGATGGGCACTGGTGAGGCTGCATTTGATGGGCGCTGGTGAGGCTGCATTTGATGGGTGCTGGTGGGCTGCATTTGGCGGGTGCTGGTGGGCTGCATTTGGGCGCTTCATTAAAAAGGTGGGATATACATGGGCAAGAAAAAGGGGGTGGAGTCAGGGGTGGAGCCAGGAGGAGCAGCAAAATGGGGTTTCACCTAGGGTGTCAAAACTCCTTTCACAAGCCCTGCCTGGAGGGATGCCTGCCCAACCAGGTACACCCAACATTTCTCTGCCGTGCGAAAATTACGGGTATTAGCCGTGTTGACAGCATCTTCTATAAGAGTGGAACATGGCCTGGCCATCCAGTGCCCAAAACGGGAAGATGTCCAAAGGAGTTGCGACTCGATGCTTTCCCTCTTCATCAGGAGCCTTTGCCTCTATCTAGTACCTGGCCCTACTCTACCAACTCGCCAAAAGCATGCCAAGCAGCAGCGGCTGGTGCTCCATATTGGGGGGGGGGCAAACAAATCAGGACCCGCTTCCCGCTTGGCCGGGAGGAAAATCAGGAGGACAAAGCGAATATTAATTTGCTATTGTCACACAACTGGTTGTAGAAGGAAAGGTTTAGTACCGCGCTGATGTGTTGAAGCAGCCAGCCCAGCAAAAGACACATTTGTGTGGAAGGAAGAATTGTTACCTTGAGCATTGGAGTTGAAGGGTCTGTATAAGACTGACACGTCCCGCAGCCACTCAGGTCTGAGGAAAAAAGCAGATGCTTTGAAACGCGTCGCCCAATTCGTCCCAACGTTCTGACGTCACACCCGGTCCAGCTCCGAGTGCTCCGAGTGCGTTCCACGCTGGTTCCATCCACCGCGAGCGAGGCAGAGACCTGGCCAGCTGTTCCATCTATCCTGCCGATGCCGAATCTCCAGCGACTCACCATGGAGCTCCTGCGATGACCCAAGACCTTTGATATCACATTCTTTTATCTCTCATCTTATGTGAGTACCCATTTGGCTGCTTTGCCTATTAAATCTCCCAATGGCTTAATCTCTACACTTAGTCTGACGCACCAATAACAACTCTACATTGGGGCAATCATGTAAAGAAAACAAAGCAACTCTCCATAGTGTAAAAGCAAAATAGAATTACCTTTATCAAAATGAAGAAATATATTCACAATCGTTAAAATAATATGTGCCTAAATAAATCAGTATGCTAGCAAGGGACCTCCACTGTTTCCCCTACAGTGCCCTCTAGTGGCAGAAATGCATATTTCTTTTGTTTGAGAATTGCATTGAGAAGTACAGTGCTACTTGAATTGTATTCCAGAAATTACTTGTCTTCAGCTGAGAGAACTTGCAATAATTTAGGGCTTAAAGTCTCAGAAATCTGTCATTAAGGTCTTCATGCTACTTAGTTTGAATACCAAAAAAAAATATAACTAGAAATGGTTTTGAAAAAAAAAGTTTTTTCCCAATTTTTCCAATTTTTTTTTTTGCCATGCCTGCCAATCTCTAACCTGCAGCTGAATATAAGGACTGATTATCCAGCAGCACTCTCCTTGCTATCTGCGTTGTCAGATGCTCATGGGCTGGCTGGGGGAGGGCACTTTGCCTGGCCTCATAGCTGGGCTTAAGCATGTAGGAGCATGGGACATGCAGTACTTTGTCCCCTGAGGAACCGAAATACAAAACCCCATGGACTCCACCCACCATCCTTGGACAGACCATCTCCCCAAGCACAAAAGCCAAAAGTCTCGCAGTCATCGTCGATTCAGAGATGTCAATGGATGCGCAAATAGGATCAGTAGTCAGCGGATCCCACCATCTTCTATGCCTGCCACGTAGACTCATCCCCTTCATTCCAGAAGAGGAGAAAGTAATAGTAGAAGGAACACTATCAACTCTCGACTCGACTACGCAAACTCCCTCTACATAGGACTAACCAAATTCCAGATTGCACGCCTACAAGTCATCCAAAACGTGGCAGCAAGACTAGTCACGGGAAAAAAAAAACCTGGGAATCCACCCCCCTTCCCTGAGGATCCTACACTGGCTAACCGTAAAGGACCGGATCACATTCAAGACCCTCTGCCTGACCCACAAATGCACACAAGGAAACGCCTCTCAATACTTATGCGACAAAATCAAACACTACACACCAAATCGCAACTTCCGTTCAACTAACCAAAACCTCCTCCTCATGCTCGGCAACATAGCATAGTGGTATGCCCTGCTATCTTCAGAGGTTCAAGCCATGGGTTTTAATCCCACCAATGGTATCACCTCCTGAAAACATACATTGTACTCAAAACCTCCTTCTCATCCCCCAGTCCCAAATCAAGGGGAGAACGAAGAGTCGCAGTCCAAGGACCACGGCTACGGAGCGCTCTACCAACCAGCATCCGCTTGGAAGGAAACCATCGGGCCTTCAAGAAAAAACTCAAGACCTTCCTCTTTTAAAGAGGAAGTAAACCCTTCCAAACAACTTGGACCTACAGGTAAGCCTAGATTAAGGCTTACCTGTAGGTCCAAGCAATATCTCCTAAACCTATATGGTTTAGGAGATATTTGCCCGAAAATGGGCACCGCTGTCTACGACGCATGCGCCGTAGACAGCGGCGCGCAGGCGCACTAAATGCGGCAAATCCATGAATGGATTTGCCTAATTTGTCGACTCCCGTGCGCATGCGCGGGAGTGACGTCATCGCGGCTTCGCCGCTGTGATTCGTCGGAGCTGCGAGACGCCACCAGCAACATGGATGCGGCGGACTACAGGGATCAGCGGCGACTTCGCTGGCTCCTGTGTCAGGTAAGTGACACATAATGAGCTACTATGCGATGCATAGTAGTCCATTATGCTTTACCTTTGCAGGGAAAAAAAGAGGAAGTAAACCCATCAGGGTTTACTTCCTCTTTAAGAAGGAAGTCAACGCAGGTCGGATCAAGCGCCTTGAGGCGATTCAGTTCGCATTTGTAGCACTATACAAGTCCTTCATTCATTCATTCAGGAGCAGAACAGTGGAAAAATCGTGAAGCGAGAGTTCTTCTTTAAAGGAACTTTCCGGTGGGAGACGACTTGTTCTAAAAATAATAATACAAATTTCATACAGTTCTGTTGCATTCATTATAATATAGAAATCACTGATATTTACAACAACGAGCGAAACCTCCATCGTAGAACCGACGTGAAGGCTTGTGGGCGGGGTTTCCAGCACTGAAACTTTCCAGTGGGGTGGAGCCTCAATCCAGGGTCAGAGAATGATTGGCTATTAGCTGTACAAGATATATATATATATATATATATATATATATATATATATATATATATATATATATATACATATATATATATATATATATATATATATATATATATATATATATATATATATATATATATATATACATATATACAAAGATGACTTTTTATACTACAAAACCAAGGATGAAAGATCAAAGAGGTAGAGAGATGGATTTGAGTGCATCACCTTTATCGGCGGGGGAATTACCAGGTGGAATTGGATGATTCAGATGAACGGTTTTTGTACACAATGGAGAACAGACAGATCCTTCATAATCCACGCACATCGGTGACGGGGCCGAAATACATAATAACATCGCTGATGGCAAGGCCTGGAAGTGTCCACCGGATGCATTATAAAAATAGAAACTAATGCTAAAAGCTGCATATATATATATAGCCCACTTTAAAAACAGAAAGCAATGCTAAATATTATACCTATAGTCCATTATAAAAATTTAAAGCAATGTTAAAAGCTAGCTATATATATATATATATATATATATATATATATAGTCCATTATAAATAGGAAGGCAATGCTAAAAGCTATATATATAGTCCATTATAAAAATGGAAACTTTTTGAATTTTCAAATTTACGAATTGCGATCATAACGAATGACTCTGAAAAACAAAAACAAAAAAAGAATAAAACAAACAATTTTTTTGGCAGTGCACATGTCTACTGGCCACATCCACACCTCCAACCCTGGGCATTTACAATGCAGTGATTGGGACTTCAGCTGCAGCACACGGTGATCACCATCATCCGGTTACATAGTATTACATAGTTACATAATTACATAGTTACATAGTAGGTGAGGTTGAAAAAAGACACAAGTCCATCAAGTCCAACCTATGTGTGTGATAATGTCAGTATTACATTGTATATCACGTGTGTTGTGTGATTATATGTCAGTATTACATTGTATATCCTGTATGTTGCAGTCGTTCAGGTGATTATCTAATTGTTTTTTTAAACTATCGATGCCCCCCGCTGAGACCACCGCCTGTGGAAGGGAATTCCACATCCTTGCCACTCTTACAGTAAAGAACCCTCTATGTAGTTTAGGGGTAAACCTCTTTTCTTTTAATTTTAATTAGTGGCCTCAAGTCTTGTTAAACTCCCTTCTGCAAAAGTTTTCTTCCTATTGTGGGGTCACCAGTCCAGTATTTATATATTGTGGGGTCACCAGTCCGGTATTTGTATATTGTGGGGTCACCAGCCCGGTATTTGTATATTGTGGGGTCACCAGTCTGGTATTTATATATTGTGGGGTCACCAGTCTGGTATTTATATATTGTGGGGTCACCAGTCCGGTATTTGTATATTGTGGGGTCACCAGTCCGGTATTTATATAATGAAATCATATCCCCTCTCAGGCGTCTCTTCTCCAGAGAGAATAAGTTCAGAGCTCACAACCTTTCCTCATAACTAATATCCTCCAGACCCTTTATTAGCTTTGTTGCCCTTCTTTGTAGTCGCTCCATTTCCAGTACATCCTTCCTGAGGACTGGAGCCCAGAACTGGACAGTATACTCCAGGTGCGGCCGGACCAGAGTCTTGTAGAGGGGAGAATTATCGTTTTATCTCTGGAGTTGATCCCTTTTTAATGCCGATATTCTGTTTGCTTTGTTGGCAGCAGCTTGGCATTGCTGAGCCCATCATCTACTAGGACCCCCAGGTCCTCCTCCATCCTAGACCCCCCCCCCCCCTAGAGGTTCTCCCCCTAGTGAGTAGATTATATTCATATTTTTGCCACCCAAATGCATTATTCATCCAGTGAATAACCTTGTCCAGTGCCGGGATCTCAGCTCACTTCCGCTGTGTGCATGTGCACCAGTGTGAGCGGGGGAGGGACGGCGGCTCCAGAGGTGACATCCACTGGGGATGAGGAGGTGACAGGAGAGGAATGTGATGGTGCCGATACCAGCTGGGTTGCACTATGAGCGGCTCCTCTGCACTCATTTCTGTGCCCCTCTAAATGTTTCAACGGGAGGGGGGGGGCAATGGCCCTCGCTGCCCCCCCCAACGCTACACCACTGGCCATGACTGCACCCTAGACAGCAGTGCTCCCTAGTTCGCCTATCAGTAGCGCCGGGTTTGGGTGTGTGGCTTACCAACAGTGTAGAGACATGAGACTGGCCTGGCTGTGCTGTCTGAATGGGGTGTCCGGATCACAAGACACGTCCTATATCGGCATGTATATCAGTTTGCCCACGGTTCAGGGTTTCCCTTTAATATCAGAATATGAGTAAGGAGCTCCCATGACTCTATTAGCTGAGTCTCTGGTCCCGCCGTAACAAATATCTCCTGACATATTCAGCTCGCAGTGAAAAATGGCGCACAGCTGCTCCGGAGTCGTATTTTATTCGCATTGCTGTAAATGTCTTCCCGCTGCCTTTTTCTGAGCCGGCGCTGTTTGATGAGATTAAGCCATTTAGCGTTTCGTTTTTAATACATTAAAGACCAATTATCTTAAAGGAACTTATCACATCATTTAAAAATTTTCAGCAGAAGCTCGTTATTAGCAGGAAAAAAAAAAAAAGATATTTTTTTGGCCTTTTTATAGAGGAGAACAAATTGCACCCTGTTGAGGCCAGACGGCATGGTCTAATATCTTTGTGTACTCTCCCAACTCCCAAGTGACAACCTGAACCACCTGAAAGAGGCGTAGCGCTACCCCCGTAGGAGCCGCTAGTTAAGACGGGTCCTCTGTTGCTGGCCTCGTCCTCCTCAAAAACCTCAGCCACTCCAACATACCAGTTATGGAAAGTGGAAGATATCGCTGGACCCGTAGGTTTATTCTAATCAGGGGCGGGGCCTGTCCATTAAGTGTAACGGCCCCTTTGCAGGACGCCACATGCATGAATTCCAATGATGGGGGTGAGTGTTTTCCAATGGGGAGGTGGGTGTTTTTTTTTTTTTTTAAGCACATGATTAGAGCCAGAGGCACTGTGTACCGAGCCCACCCAGTTGGGTGACAGCGGCACACTGAATCTCCTGCCCGCCAATCAACCCGCTTTCGCTGAAAGGAGAAGCGTTCCGTTTGGCCACAAAGGAGGAGGGAGGAGGCAGAAGCCTGTCCGGAAAAAGATAAGCAAGGGGAAGCTGCCTGTGATGCCTGCAGAGAAGAGAAGGTGAAGCCGCCTGTGATGCCCGCCACCCATGATGCCTGCCATAGATGATGAATGCTCTCCTTGCCCGGGGCCGGTCAGTTTAGGTGGACGGCCATGTCTTGGTAGGTTTGCGGTTGTGCCATACTCTTTCCATTTTCAGATGATGGATTGAACAGAGCTCCGTGAGATATTCAAAGCTTGGGAGATTTTTTTTTTTATATAACCTAACCCTGCTTTATACTTCTCCACAACTTTATCCCTGATCTGTCTGGTGTGTTCCTTGGCCTTCATGATGCGGTTTGTTCACTAAGGTTCTCTAACACACCACTGAGGGCTCCACAGAACAGCTGTATTTATGCTGAGATTAAATGACACACAGGTGGACTCTATTTACTAATTAGGGGACTTCTGAAGGCAATTGGTTCCACTAGATTTTAGTTAGGGGTATCAGAGTAAAGGGAGCTGAATACAAATGCCCCCCTCCCCCACCCACACTTTTCATATATTTATCTGTATCATTTATCGTTTTCCTTCCACTTCACAATTATGTGACACTTTGTGTTGGTCCATCACATAAAATCTCAAATAAATACATTTATGTTTTTGGTTGTCACATTACAAAATGTGGGGAATTTCAAGGGTTTGAATACTTTTTTAAGGCACTATATAATTGTTATTTTTGCCGGTGTGGTTGGGGCCCTTTTGGTGGTGCCGAGTGGCTTCCAGATTCTCCTAGTTCAAGGAGATAAGGACTTGAGGAGGAGCTCTGGCAGGATTAATGAGGCTTAATAGAAATGAAGAGGGCAATCGTCAAGTGCAGGGAGGGGTTACGTGGATCTGAGCTAATAGGCTAATCCAGAACATGTGATGTGGTACGCTGCATAAGTATGGTGGTGTCTAAGGAACCAGATGGCAAACTGTGTTAGATGGAGTCTTGCTTGGTTTTGTGGTGCAAAGTGTTTGCTGGGCTGGCAACCCTCTCACCAATCCTACGCTTCAGCTGTGGTTATCAGTGGTGGGGTGGCCCCTCGGTGGCTTGAGCACCGGCGAAAACCGTTCTGTATGGCTGCAGCCACAGATGATAACCAGCGAACTTGCTCCATGTGGCCGTGGAACCAGGCGAGTAGGCCACATGGGTGGGTGAGTGCCCTAGGGTACAGCACTCTCCCTGAATGTCTGCTTCCTTCCCCTGGTCTGGCTCCACGTCCCAAACTTTTCCTGGGCAAACAGTAAAGAAAATCCCCCCGTCTCCTCCTTGAACCCCACGTCTATTGGAATTTGTAGTTCTGCAGTCAACCCACACAATGTAGCAGAATCTCCAAGGGACTACATGCCCCAGCGTGCGTGTCCTCCTTCTGCCCCTCCCGAGTCTCAAAGCCTATCTTGATTTGTTGTTCAGAAAGTCAATTCCTGCATTATAGAGAAGCCATTTTGGACTACATCTCCCATGATATCTAGCTCTCTGCATTACAGTCTATGAGATTGGTTGGCGAGCTCTAAAGCTGCGTACACACGACCGGACTTTTTCGACGGACTAAGGCGGAGGTCTGACGGACTTTCTGAACGAAACAGACTTGGCCACACACGACTGGACTAAGTCCGTTCATTTTGAACGTGATGACGTAAACGGGACTAAACAAGGAAGTTCAATAGCCAGTAGCCAATAGCTGCCCTTGCGTCGTATTTGGTCCGTCGGACCAGCACACAGACGAACGTTTTTCCCGATTTTTAGTCCGTCAGAAAGATTTGAAACCTGTTTTATTTCTAGGTCCGCCTGACTTTTGGGGGGAAAAAAAAAGTCTGCTGGAGCCGACACGATCAAATTGTCCAACAGATTCCGGTCCGCCGGACCAAGTCTGCTGGAAAGTCCGATCGTGTGTACGCGGCATAATGCTCCCTGATTGTTCCTTTGCTCTGCAGCCATGAAGAGAGGGGTGAGCTGTGGGGGAGGAGTCTCACACAGCCAGCATGAGAAGAGGATTTTACACAGGCTGCTCTGATTCCCAGCTTAACAATGTAGATGGGGGAGGGGGTGGGAGGCAAAAGAATTTGCAGCTAAATGTAGCAGCCGGCTACAGATATAAAAAAGCAAAAAAATAGATTTGGTCCAGTGATCCCTTATTGACTGACACTTGTATATGGTCATGTGGCCTATTCTCTGCAACTTAGGCCCCCCACACCCATGTGAACCGGCTCCTTTGGGAGCCGGTCACACTCACCTGTTATGCGAATTGAATGCATTGAAAAACCACATCCAATTTGCACATATGTGAATCCAGTCTTACAGGTCTATTTATAAAAAATATTGCAATGTCTCGGCCTTTGGGAACATTCCCTGTAATGCATCTAATTTATTTCCTATGATCATTAGCGCTATCTAGTGGTCATAATGGCAAAAATCCCTTTTTGTGTCTAATATGTTTATTCCCTACGATCCCTTGTGCGAAGATGAGCAGTTATCTCCATAGCCGTCCATTTCCTGGAGATATCTGTCGATCTATGGTCCATCTATGGTCCATCTATGGTCCATCTATGATCCATCTATGGTCCATCTATGATCCATCTATGGTCCATCTATGGTCACCCCAAAGCCTTCTCATACTCAGGTGACAAAGGCGCCAAGTTCCCCAGTGGCCACAGAGGGGTTAAATTCCGGTGTGTCCCCAGAGGGGTTACTCCTCCATACCGTGTTTTTGATGGACTGATCTGAGAGTAATAATAATAATACCGGAGAAGAACACGACCCTCTCAGGAACACGGAGAGTTTTATGAGTTCAAAAGGAAAGCCATTTCCATCCAAAGATCAATCTTTCAAAGATACATGATGGCATGGAACATAAATGTGAAATGAAGAGAGATGGGTGGAGGAGACGGAGGAATTATCGGGATAGTGCCGCCGTACGTGAAATCATCGGGCTTTAGAAAATGGCTTTATATAAAGGGACATGAATTTTATGGCTGCATGGGGAGTGATGGCGCTGGGTCTGTCTGCACAGATGCTCGGGAACACAAGAGATAAAAAATGACAAAAACATGGAGGAAAAACTGCTACCACCAAAAACCGCCGGTGAAAGACGTGTCACGGAGGAGGATACTTTGTACCGACATTGCTGCCAGCACCTGGAAATTACCTCCAACTATATCTAGAGGTCCCCCAACATTGGAAATCCCACCACGGCCATGGAAGTAAATATCCATGTATAGACATTTCCTGTATGTAAATTAACAGAAATAAATACGAAGCACTAAAAGGTCTTCTTAGAATTATTAGATAACAACGAACAAGGAAGGAAGAGGAGAGGAAAGAAGGAAGGAGAGAGGAAAGGAGGGGGAGATAGAGGGAGGAGGAGGAAGGAAGGAAGGAGAGAGGGAGGAAAAAAGGAAGGGAGGGGAGAGAGTGAGGGAGGGAAGCAGAAGGGAGAGATGGAGGGTGACGAGAGGAAGGAAGGAAGGAATGAGAGAAGAAGGAAGGAGAGAGGAAGGGAGAGGAAGGAAGGAGCGAGGGAAGGAGAGAGAGGAGCAGAAAAGAGGGAGAGATGGAGGGAGACAAGAGGAAGGAAGGATAAAAAAAAGGAGAGAGGGAAGAAATAAACAAAGGAAGGAAGGAAGGAATGAAGGATAGAAAAAGGACGGAGAGAGAAAAAAAAAGGAAGCATGAGGGAGGTGAGAGGACAGGAGAGAGCACGAGATAGAGGGAGGTAAGAGGAAGGAAGAAAGGAAAAGGCAGGAAGAAAGAACGGAAGGGAGGGAGAGCTGGAGGGTGATGAGAGGAAGGAAGGAAGAAAGGAAGGAGGGAAGAAAGAGAGCTGGGAAAAAGGACAAAAAAGAAGTAGAGGAAGGGAGGGGATAGAAAGGAAGGAAGGGAAAAAGTGAAGAAGGAAGGGAGGAAGGGAGGGAGGTGAGAGAACAGAAGGAAGGTAGGGAAATTGGGGAGATAAAGGAAGGGGGAGAGGAAGAAGGGAAGAAAGGGAGGGTAGAGGAAGGAAGGAAGGGAGGGAGGGAGGGAGGAGAGAGAAAGGAAGGAAGGTAGGAAAATTGGGAGAGGAAGGAAGGGAGGGAGTGAGGGAGGAAAGCAGAAGGAAGGGAGAGCTGGAGGGTGATGAGATGAGAGGAAGGAAGGAAGAAAGATAGTAAGGAAGAAAGGAAGAGAGGCAAGAGAAAGGTACGAAGGAAGGAGAGGGGAAGGGAGGGGAGAAGAAGGAAGGAAGGGAAAAAGTAAAGGAGGGAGAGGAGCAGTAAAGATGGTGGGAGGATCGAGGAAGGAAGGAAGGAAGGAAGGAAGGGGGGAGAAAGGAATGAAGGTAGGAAAACCAGGGAGAGGAAGGAAGGGAGGGAGGGGAGAGGCAGGAAGAAAGAAATTAAGAAGGAAGGGCGGGAGGGGAGAGAAAGGAAGGAAGAAACGGAGTATAGAGGAAGGAAGGGTAGAGGAAAGAGTAAAGTAGGAAAGAAGGAAGTATGAGAATTTTCTTACAATAGTTTGTGCTTTTGCCATTTCCAATGGAGAAATGTACATGCAGTAGTTTGTGTCTCTGGCCCTCCCACAATGGGGAGATTCCCCCGTATTTTGTGTCTCTGCCCCTCCCACAATGGGGAGATTCCTCTCCAGTAGTTTGTGTCTCGGCCCCTCCCACAATGGGGCGAATCCCCCCATATTTTGTGTCTCTGCCCCTCCCACAATGGGGAGATTTCCCCCAGTATTCTGTGTCTCTGCCCGTCATTATGACGCATGGCACATATGCACCTCCCACTGAACACTCGCCGGGCACCAGACACAATGCCCAGGCTGCTCAATGTAATATCTGTACATTACATCCGTTATCTCTGTGATCCAGTGTCGTCTATTGGAAACCAAACTCCCTATTATTAGATCAGTTATTTTATTGCCATGAAAAATCCCATCAAAACATCACTTTGGCGCACACAACCACTCCCTGGATGAATAGCTAAAGTAATGAAACGGTTCTATAAATAAAACGCCAGTGGGCGTTCAGACTCTTGGAGTGCCTTTGATGTACGGCTTCACCCGCGCTTGTTCTTTACTCCAGCTATCTCTCGATATATATCAAAGCGTTACCCAGCTACGATGGTATATGCACTACAAATATCTTAAAGGCCCAATCCACCCAAATCATTGTGCGGAAATACATAATGAGATTTCCCTGCAGTAGTTTGTGTCTCTGCCCCTCCCACAATGGGGAGATTTCCCTGCAGTAGTTTGTGTCTCTGCCCCTCCCACAATGGTGAGATTTCTCTGCAGTAGTTTGTGTCTCTGCCCCTCCCACATTGGGGAGATTTCCTGCAGTAGTTTGTGTCTCTGCCCCTCCCACAATGGGGAGATTTCTCTGCAGTAGTTTGTGTCTCTGCCCCTCCCACAATGGGGAGATTTCCCTGCAGTAGTTTGTGTCTCTGCCCCTCCCACAATGGGGAGATTTCCCTCAGTAGTTTGTGTCTCTGCCCCTCCCACAATGGGGAGATTTCCTGCAGTAGTTTGTGTCTCTGCCCCTCCCACAATGGTGAGATTTCTCTGCAGTAGTTTGTGTCTCTGCCCCTCCCACATTGGGGAGATTTCCTGCAGTAGTTTGTGTCTCTGCCCCTCCCACATTGGGGAGATTTCCCTGCAGTAGTTTGTGTCTCTGCCCCTCCCACAATGTGGAGATTTCCCTGCAGTAGTTTGTGTCTCTGCCCCTCCCACAATGGGGAGATTTCCCTCAGTAGTTTGTGTCTCTGCCCCTCCCACAATGGTGAGATTTCCCTGCAGTACTTTGTGTCTCTGCTCCTCCCACAATGGGGAGATTTCCCTGCAGTAGTTTGTGTCTCTGCTCCTCCCACAATGGGGAGATTTCCCTGCAGTAGTTTGTGTCTCTGCTCCTCCCACAATGGGGAGATTTCCTGCAGTAGTTTGTGTCTCTGCCCCTCCCACAATGGGGAGATTTCTCTGCAGTAGTTTGTGTCTCTGCCCCTCCCACATTGGGGAGATTTCCCTGCAGTAGTTTGTGTCTCTGCCCCTCCCACAATGGTGAGATTTCCTGCAGTATTTTGTGCCTCTGCCCCCCCCACATTGGGGAGATTTCCCTGCAGTAGTTTGTGTCTTTGCCCCTCCCACATTGGGGAGATTTCCTGCAGTAGTTTGTGTCTCTGCCCCTCCCACATTGGGGAGATTTCCTGCAGTAGTTTGTGTCTCTGCCCCTCCCACAATGGGGAGATTTCTCTGCAGTAGTTTGTGTCTCTGCCCCTCCCACAATGGGGAGATTTCCCTGTAGTGGTTTGTGTCTCTGCCCCTCCCACAATGGGGAGATTTCCCTGCAGTGGTTTGTGTCTCTGCCCCTCCCACAATGGGGAGATTTCCCTGCAGTGGTTTGTGTCTCTGCCCCTCCCACATTGGGGAGATTTCCTGCAGTAGTTTGTGTCTCTGCCCCTCCCACAATGGGGAGATTTCCCTGCAGTAGTTTGTGTCTCTGCCCCTCCCACAATGTAGAGATTTCCCTGCAGTAGTTTGTGTCTCTGCCCCTCCCACAATGGGGAGATTTCCCTGTAGTGGTTTGTGTCTCTGCCCCTCCCACTATGATGGGGTTTCCTGCAGTTGTTTGAATTTCCGCCCTACCAATAGTCCATAGTGATGGTGTCACTCTCTTGCAGCTGAGTTTGTTGGAGTTGTTGGAGTGGAAGTACCTGAATTTGACTTGGCGTCACCCTCAATCTTTTCCCGTACAGCAGAGCCCATTCTGGAAGTACAATGCACTGCAGTGCTAGCAAGAAGTATGCTGATAGGAGGAGAGAGCAGAGTGATGAGCCCATTGGTCTGCTGCTCCTCCTTCCACTGTCCAGTCACAGAAGAGGGAGCGGGACAAGGCAAATAAATGTTACTGAATTGCAGCAAAGTAAAAATCAGATCCCCTGTCCTGCCAGACAAGGGCGGTGCTGTGTGGCAGAGTCGGCTCTGGCGTCTTGATGACTCGTTCAGCAGTCAGCGTGCTTCCTCAGTTGACAACTGAAGTGTTAAAGAATTCCAGCAATTGGAGCTGTCAATTAAAAAAGCAAAAAAAAAAAAAAAGAAAGCTTGGCAATGTTTATCAACAACATCGCTCAGCTGCTTAAATGCTAAGAAAAAAAGAAACATTGTTTCTTTTTGTGTCTTTCTGTTTCTTCATCTACAGATCAAAGGGATGAACTTCCATCTACAGATGAAGTCAGTTTACAGCAACCTGTAAGGTATAAAAAATGTTTGTTTTTATTGAATGTTCCCCTTATTGATCCTTAATTTACTCTAATCAGCCTTATTCTCCTCCATCTAATTATTATTATCCTGCTGATTTTTTATTTATTTTTTACATCTATTTTATAAAATATTTAATAATTAAAAAAAATGTTTTTTGTTTGCCATGTCCGTTAATATTTTTACACCTTTAACCGTTTCCTGCCGGGAGGGTGTACATGGACGTCCTCTGGTTTCAGCGGGTATACCGGGGTGATGATGTTTGCACCCACCACAGGCATCAGTACCGTTCTTTTCCACCGGCGATTCCCTGCACCGTGAGAACAATCATAGTGACAGTTCAGCCCCGCCCCCCATCCCCCTCCTGCCACCTTCCGGATCACGAATCACCAATCGGACGGGCCAGCCAGGAGAAAGAAAGTTGACCATAGAGTTTTCCGAGGAACGGATGGTCTTATCTCTGTTTTGCCGCGTACACACGATTGGAATTTTGGTCGGAAAAAGCTCTGATTGTTTTCCTGACGGAATTCCGATGGGATTTCGCTCAAGCTGTCTTGCCTACACACGGTCTCGCCAAATTCCGACCGTCAAGAACGCGGTGACGTACAACACGTACGGCGGGACTAGAAAAAAAAGGAAGTTCAATAGCCAGTATCCAATAGCTTCCATCTCGTAGTTGAATCTGAGCATGCGCGATTTTTTGCGCGTCGGAAATTGCGTACACGCGATCGGAATTTCCGATCGAAAACTTTTTTTCCGACTGAAAAATTGAGAACCTGCTCTCAATCTTTTGCCGGCGGGAATTCGGCCAGCAAAATTCCGATGGAGCGTACACACGGTCACAAAAAGCTCTCATCGGTCTTTTGCTGGCCGAAATTCCGACCGTGTGTACGCGGCATATGACTCTCGGAGGCCCCGGCGTGACGTTATGACCTGGCCCGGCCTGGCAGTTGTAAATACGGCCATGTACTTTGGATCTCAGGTTCTCCAGCCTGGAGGAGAGATGTGAGGTCTTATTGACCCCAAATGTCTCCATAAAGAGGACCTGTCATGCCCTAATCCTATCACCAGGGATGTTTACATTTCTTATAATAGAAATAAAAGTGTTAAAAAAATAAAAAAAAAATTTTTTACGTGAAATTGTAAAAATAAAACAATAAAAATAAAAAAAAACAATCAAAAAATAAAAAGAATTTCAAGCGTCCCGCGAGGCTCACCGCGCAGAAGCGAACGCAGACGTACGTCGCGCCCGCATATGCAAACGGCGTTCAATCCAGACAGGTGAGGTATCGCCGCAAACGTTGGAGCGAGAGCAAGAATTTTATCCCGAGACCTCCTCTGTGACTGTAAACAGGTAAAAAAAAATTCAGGCGTCGCCCGTGGAGATTTTTTTAAAGTACCGATGTTTGGCGCTATTCCACGAGTGTGCGCAATTTTCAAGCGTGACATCTTGGGTATCTACTTACTCGGCGTAACATCATCTTACACATTATAAAAAAAGGGGGAGGGGGGGCTTTTTTTTTTATTCATAAAACTGTTTTTTTTTTCCAAAAAAAAAAAAAAACACGTTCAAAAAATTGCTGCTCAAATACCACGCAACGTAAAAAGTTGCAGCCATTTTATTCCCTAGGGTCTCTGCTAAAATAAAAATAAAAAAACATATATAATGTTTGGGGGGTTCTGAGTAATTTTCTAGCAAAAAAAAAAATGATGAAGAAATTCCAGAATTGGCCCGGGGTGGGAAGTAGTTAACATTAACATAAAGTCACGCATTTCACATTAAAAAAAGCGCAAAATGTAAAGCAAAAAAAAACAAAACAAAAAAAACAAAGAAAAAATTAAAAAAATTTAAGATTTTAAAGCGTCCTGCGAGCTCACCACGCAGAAGCGAACGCAAACGTACGTCGCGCCAGAATATTTAAACGGCGTTTAATCTAGACAGGTGAGGTATCGCCGCAAACGTTGGAGCGAGAGCAAGAATTTTATCCTGAGACCTCGTCTGTGACTGTAAACAAATAAAAAAAAATTTCAAGCGTCGCCTATGGAGATTTTTAAGTACCGAAATTTGGCGCCAATCAAGCGTGACGTGTTAGGTATCTATTTACTCAGCGTAACATCATCTTTCGCATTATATAATAAAAAAGAGGGGGGCTAACTTTGCTGTTTTTTTTTTTGTTTTTTTATTCATAAAACAAACCCGTTTGAAAAATCGCTGCACAAATACCACGTAACGTAAAAAGTTGCAGCCATTTTATTCCCTAGGGTCTCTGCTAAAAAAAAAATAAAAAAATAAAAAAAACATATATTTTCCAGCAAAAAAAAATGATGATTTTTACATATAGGAGAGAAATGCCAGAATTGGCCCGGGTGGGAAGTAGTTATCAACAACATCGCTCAGCTGCTTAAATGCTAAGATAAAAAGAAACATTGTTTCTTTTTGTGTCTTTCTGTTTCTTCATCTACAGATCAAAGGGATGAACTTCCATCTACAGATGAAGTCAGTTTACAGCAACCTGTAAGGTATAAAATTTATTTTTTTTATTTTTTTTTTTTTTATTAAATGTTCCTTTGTTTGACCCCTTATTGATCCTTAATTTACTCCTTATCCTTATATTAACATATAGTCACACATTTCACATAAAAAAAATGCAAATGCAAAAAAAAAAAAAAAAAAAAAAAAACACGAAAAAATAAATATTTCATATGTCGATAACTTTTCAATGCTTTTTACCATTGCTGACCGCTGAAGTGTAAACAAAACAGGTCGGTATCGGTATTAGGTGAGTATTAAAAAAAAAAAGTATCGTTCCTCGTAAAAAAAAGCGCTATCGGTGCATCCGTACTGTGCCAGAGCGAAGGGACGGCCGGAGCTCCCCTTTAACAGCAGACCTTTGGAAGGATACGCCGGAGCCGGCTCATTTCTGATTCTCCGGAATAAAATCTAGACGTCTGATCCCGACAGAGGAGTCATTATGAGGAAGTGGATTCCGGCCCTCAATGTTTATTTTTATTGGCTCTCAGGTCGGATTGCGCTTACGTTACCAGCGTGTAAAATCCTGGAAATGTGCGTTCTCAGTATTCCGTTACTTAATAGTCAGCCGCCGCCGCGCTTCCCTCCGCGGACACTGCCATTATCTGTCCCTCCAATAACCAGTCATTGTAAGGGGATGGAGCGGTGCAATCTGAGCGGCGGTGGCGGCGGCGGCGGCTCGCAATTCGAGTCATCCTACACCTTCCTATCCATCCTCCTCCATCTGTCAATCCCGGTTATCCCCAGAACTGCACATTAAAAAAAAACAAAAAAAAAAACAGAGCCAGCAATTTCATCCGCTGCGATGTGGAAAGCGAGAACGCCAAGCAGTCGATCGATGCAATCTAAAGCGCAATTGTTGTGTGATTTGTATTCTTTCCTGGGGGCTGTGACTGCCTGGCTGCACAATTGTATGTTGTGGCGGAGGCGGCGCGCTCCTATTTATAGCAGAGGAAGGACTTTTTTTCTTTTTTTTTTTTTGCAACATATCGTCCGATTTAAAAAGAACGATCCTTCCCGCGGCCGCAGTTTGTTAAGAAATTGAAACCTTCAAGCGTATGAAGCTGGCCGGCTCCGGCCTTCCCTGCGTAGAGCAGCACAAAGGCCCAGCGATGACATCACCGTATACGGCTGCAGTCACACCTGAGAGTAGCGTCTTTGAGCCCTTTTTTTCTCGCGCCTTTTTATGCGCATTTTTTGCGTGACTTTGCCCTTTTGTATGCAGCGTTTTTTTATTAGCCAATAGAAAAAACTCTTATCCGTTGCATCATTTGTTGATAGGTATTTCAGCTTTTTTAGCTTTTCCATTAACTTTTATTTCTTCTTTTATTATTATTAATTTATTATAATATTTTTTTCATTAGAGTTATTATGAGGGCAGTTACAGTGCCTTGAAAAAGTATTCATACCCCCTGACATTCCCCACATTTTTTCATGTTACACCCAAAAACGTAAATGTATTTTATTGGGATTTTATGTGATGAACCAACACAAAGTGTCACATAATTGCGAATTGGAAGGAAAATGATACAAATAAATCTGTGAAAAGTGTGGGGGAGGGGCATTTGTATGGCGCCCCCCGGAGTCAATACTTTGTAGAACCCCCTTTCTCTACAAGTCTTTTTGGGGGTGTCTCTACCAGCTTTGCCCATCTAGAGAGGACATTTCTGCCCATTCTTCTTCTTTGTAAAATATCTCAAGCTCTGTCAGATTGGATGGAGAGCGTCTGTGATCAGCAATTTTCAAGTCTGGCCACAGATTCTCAATGGGATTTAGGTCTGGACTGTGACTGGGCCATTCTAACACATGAATATGCTTTGATGTAAACCATTCCATTGTAGCTCTGGCTGGATGTTTCGGGTCGTTGTCCTGCTGGAAGGGGAACCTCCTCCCCGGTCTCAAGTCTTCTGCCGACTCTAACAGGTTTTCTTCTAAGATTGTCCTGTATTTGTCTCCATCCATCTTCCCATCAACTCTGACCAGCTTCCCTGTCCCTGCTGAAGAAAACCATCCCCACCACATGATGCTGCCACCACCATGTCTCACGGTGGGGATGGTGTGTTCGGGGGATGGGCGGTGTTAGTTTTCCCCACACATAGCGTTTTGCTTTTAGGCCATAAAGTAGAATTTTGGTCTCCTCTGACCAGATCACCTTCTTCCACATGTTTGCTGCCCCCTCCCCCACATGGCTTCTCACAAACTACAAACAGGACTTCTTATGACTTTCTTTCTCCAATGTCTTTCTTCTTGTCACTCTTCCATAAAGGGCAGATTTGTGGAGAGACGACTAATAGTTGTCCTGTGGACAGATTCTCCCCCCTGAGCTGTGGATCTCTGCAGCTCCTCCAGAGTTACCATGGACCTCTTGGCTCCTCTCTGATCAATGCTTTCCTTGCCCGGCCCGGTCAGTTTAGGTGGACGGCCGTGTCTTGGTAGGTTTGCAGTTGTGCCCATACTCTTTCCATTTTCCGATGATGGATTGAACAGAGCTCCGTGAGATGGTCAAAGCTTGGGAGATTTTATTATAACCGAACCCTGCTTTATACTTCTCCACAACTTCATCCCTGACCTGTCTGGTGTGTTCCTTGGCCTTCATGATGCTGTTTGTTCACTAAGGTTCTCCAACAAACCTCTGAGGGCTTCACAGAACAGCTGTATTTATCCTGAGATTACATTACACACAGGTGGACTCTATTTATTATTTAGGTGACTTCTGAAGGCGATTGGTTCCACTAGATTTTAGTTAGGGGTATCAGAGTAAAGGGGGTGCCCCACACACTTTTCATATGTTTATTTGTATCATTTATCATTTTCCTTCCACTTCACAATTATGTGACACTTTGTGTTGGTCCATCACATAAAATCCCAATAAAATACATTTATGTTTTTGGCTGTAACATGACAAGATGTGGGAAATTTCAAGGGGTATGAATACTTTTTCAAGGCCCTGTATATTGTTTCCAGCTATGAAAATGTAACTGTGAATAGCAAGGTGAGCGTAGGACGATCGGAAGGTTGCCTACACTCCTACACAAGGGAGAGTGAAGTAGATTTATGAAGATCGTTTGGATTTTAAACTTTCAAAGCAATCATGCGCAGACTCACTGAGTCCACACCGTATGAATCTATTTTATTTCCCGGAAACGTTCGGTAACATGGCGAATATTTCACATTTATAGGACTGCGGTGTCCGTCCTTAAGAACATATGAGGCACTGCGCTTTTTATTTATTGCCCCAAAAAAAAAAAAAATCTCATCATTATTAGAAGAGCCAACTTTATTCTGTAGACATGTTACCGATCAGCTGATGCCGGCACATAGATAGCGCAAGACGTATTTTCACTTGACACCACCCAGACGCGAATACGCTCTTAAAATATAAGTCCTGTCCGCGACAAATGTGATATTATAGCGCAGGATGCTGAGATGATCCGTCTTGTGAACGCTATTCATTACCCATCATGCCGGAATTATTTTTTTATTTTTTTTTTCTGAAGTAGAACATTTTTAATGTTGCCTGAAAATGTTTGTTTCTGTTTGCAGCTCTGCACAGCGGAGACGAGCGCTTCAGTCTTGGGGACCCAGAGAAAAAAAAAAATGAGGTTTAGCGGGGTCAGAAGTGTTTAACCACGTCAGCCCCCGGAAGGATTTACCACCCTTCCCGACCGGATCATTTTTTTTTATCGATACGGGAGTGCGTAGCTTTAACTGACAATTACGCGGTCGTGCGGCGCTGTACCCAAACAAAATTGATGTCCTATTTTTCCCACAAATAGAGCTTTCTTTTCATGGTATTTGATCACCCCTGGGGTTTTTTTTTTTTTTTTTTTGCGTTATAAACAATAGAAGAGCGACAATTTTGAAAAATAAGCGCAATATCTTTTACATTTTGCTATAATAAATATCCCAAAAATTAAGAAAATGAAACAAACTTCTTCATCAGTTTAGGTTGATATATATTCTTCTACATATTTTCGGTAAAAAAAATTGCGTATATTGATTGGTTTGCGCAAAATAATTATTATAATTTTTTTTTTGTTTTACTAGTAATGGTGGCGATCTGCAATTTTTTTATCGGGGCTGCGGCATTTTGCGGTGGACAGATCAGACACTTTTGACACATACAGAGTACAGGGGTCAGGAGTGTGTAATGTACAGAGCACAGGGATCAGGAGTGTGTAATGTACAGAGTACAGGGGTCAGGAGAGTGTGTAATGTACAGAGTACAGGGGTCAGGAGTGTGTAATGTACAGAGTACAGGGGTCAGGAGTGTGTAGTGTACAGAGTACAGGGGTCAGGAGTGTGTAGTGTACAGAGTACATGGGTCAGGAGTGTGTAGTGTACAGAGTACATGGGTCAGGAGTGTGTATTGTACAGAGTAAAGGGGTCAGGAGCGTGTAATGTACAGAGTAAAGGGGTCAGGAGTGTGTAATGTACAGAGTAAAGGGGTCAGGAGCGTGTATTGTACAGAGTAAAGGGGTCAGGAGTGTGTATTGTACAGAGTAAAGGTGTCAGGAGCGTGTAATGTACAGAGTACAGGGGTCAGGAGTGTGTATTGTACAGAGTAAAGGGGTCAGGAGCGTGTAATGTACAGATACATGGGTCAGGAGCGTGTAATGTACAGAGTACATAGGTCAGGAGCGTGTAATGTACAGAGTACATAGGTCAGGAGCGTGTAATGTACAGAGTACAGGGGTCGGGAGCGTGTAATGTACAGAGTACATGGGTCAGGAGCGTGTAATGTACAGAGTACATAGGTCAGGAGCGTGTAATGTACAGAGTACAGGGGTCAGGAGCGTGTAATGTACAGAGTACATAGGTCAGGAGTGTGTAATGTACAGAGTACAGGGGTCGGGAGCGTGTAATGTACAGAGTACAGGGGTCGGGAGCGTGTAATGTACAGAGTACAGGGGTCGGGAGCGTGTAATGTACAGAGTACAGGGGTCGGGAGCGTGTAATGTACAGAGTACATAGGTCAGGAGCGTGTAATGTACAGAGTACAGGGGTCGGGAGCGTGTAATGTACAGAGTACAGGGGTCGGGAGCGTGTAATGTACAGAGTACAGGGGTCGGGAGCGTGTAATGTACAGAGTACAGGGGTCGGGAGCGTGTAATGTACTTAGTACATAGGTCAGGAGCGTGTAATGTACAGAGTACAGGGGTCGGGAGCGTGTAATGTACAGACCGGTACAGCTCTCCCCTCTAAGTACAGTTCCCCCTCCCTATAGTGCATCTCTCCCCCTCTCGCAGTACAGATTACCTCCAAATACAACTATCCCCCCTCAGTACAGCCCTCCTCCCCACAAGTACAGCTCTACCCCATCATTAGAGCTCTCCATCACCATAATGCAATTTCTCCCCCCCCCCATCCATAGTATAGATTACCCCCCAACTGCAGCTTTCTCCTCCCCCTTCCAGTACAGCTCTCCCCATACACAAGTACAGCCCTCTCCTCTAAGTGCAGCCCCCCCCCCATAGTGCAGCTCTCCCACCCTCCCATAGTACAGATTATGTCCCCCCCCAGTTGAGCTATCCCCCTCCTTATCTACACCCCTGACAGACACAACAATTCCTGTGTCTACAGTTCCTATGTACAGTAAAATGTAAATTAAAGTGCAGCGCTGAGGCATACAAACAAATTAAAGTGCAAAAAAATTGAAACAAATAACACTGATAAAAGTGTAGAACATCCAAACATAATACTGATAAAGCCTCTGAAGATGGAGGCAGAGACTTAGTGGGGACACTGAGTGGCACGGGTGCCAGGGGTGCGGAGAACTGTGCAAACCTTAGTCCGGGATCCGAGCCGAGGTCAAGTCCAGTTCGGTAACAAAGTATAAAAGGGTTAATCTGAAGATGAATGGTCAAGATCCAAGCCGGGTCGGTTCCAATCTGGCAGCTGAGTACAAATCGGAGGTCAATGGCAGGCAGCAATCAGAAGTAGTCAAATAGGTTTCCAGGTCACAACAAGTTCAGACAGATCACACACTACACACAGCAACAAGGAGGGACTGAAGATAATCCAACAATTTGGCAGTGTCTGGGCTAGGCTTATATAGGGAAGTTTAAGGTCACTTCCTGTGTCCTGGGCATTTTTCCCCCTTTTTCCATCAGGCTGAGGTCACTTCCTGTGCGCCTCCTGGGCATTTCCCCCCCTTTTTCCATCAGGCTGAGGTCACTTCCTGTGTGCCTCCTGGCCATTTTCTAGCCTTTTTACATCAGGCTGAGGTCACTTTCTGTGCACCTCCTGGGCATTTCCCCTCCTTTTTCCATCAGGCTGAGGTCACTTCCTGTGTGCCTCCTGAGGATTTCCCCCCCTTTTTCCATCAGGCTGAGGTCACTTCCTGTGCGCCTCCTGGGCATTTCCCCGCCTTTTTCCATCAGGCTGAGGTCACTTCCTGTGCGCCTCCTGGGCATTTTCCCACCTTGTTCCACCAGGTTGAGGTCACTTCCTGTGCGCCTCCTGGGCATTTTCCCACCTTGTTCCACCAGGTTGAGGTCACTTCCTGTGCGCCTCCTGGGCATTTTCCTGCCTTTTTTCATCAAGTCTTCTGCGCAGGAGCAGGTTAGCGCACTGAGGCATCTTTGGCGCATGTTCAGTTGGCAGAGATTTCCTCTTGCGTAAACGTGCCATCGGTGCATGCGTAGTAGGCCCTGGACTCTTACGGCTAGTGTGCATGGAGCCTAGAGGTCTGGAAAGTGGAACAAACAGCTATTTATTCCCTCAGAGCAGAGAAAGGTAGGAATGTGCTACAAAGTTTGTTAAAAATTTTCATGGGTCACCCTGGGGGGGGTTAAACTTTAACAAAGTAATTCGTTTTTTGCGGTATTGTTTTTCAGGCCTCCAGAATCCGTCCTGCTTTTCCCATCAGACAATTTCCTAATCCAGAACAAAGTATCAACTTGCATGCGATCGGCACGTGCGGCAGCAGGAATTAAAGCCTATCCTCATTACAAGCGTATTTAAAACATTGAGTAATCTGCTCTCTTCCCTCCCGCAGTCTGGAATCCTCATTAGGAACACATTATACTTGATGATTATTCCATGTGCTCACGTCTCGCTCTTTAACCATCTTGCCATTTGCAGGTTCCAAACCTCAGTGATCCGAAACATGTGATTTTTAAAGAGCACCTGTGTTTTGGCTTCTTTTTTTCCCTCAGCAGAATTCAACCTATCACATCATCAGGAATAAAAGGAAAAAACGTGAGTGCAACCAACACTGTTGTAGAAAAGCCAACGAACCTGAGAAATTTCAGGTCTTCCGAGACCAAAGAGCAAAAATGTCCTACATTGCAGCTTTACTGTTCTAAGATTACATTGAATGAATGAATAATTTGTATAGCGCTCAAAACGAACTGAATCGCATCAAGGCGCTGTGCGGAGCTTTGTAGCCCATCTTCTAGAAGAGGAAGGTCTTGAGTTTTTTCCTGAAGACCTGGAGGTTTCCTTCCAAGCGGATGTTGGTTGGTAGAGCGTTCCATAGCCGTGGTCCTTGGACAGCGAATCTCCGTTCCCCCTTAGATTTGTACCGAGATTTGGGAACGAGGAGAAGGTTTTGGTTAGAGGATCGAAGACTGCGGTTGGGTGTGTAGTGTTTTATTTTCTCGAATAGGTATTGAGGAGCGTCTCCAAGCACGCATTTGTGGGTGAGGCAGAGGGTCTTGAATGTGATTCGATTCTTTACGGTTAGCCAATGTAGGCTCCTCAGGGTAAGGGAGATGGATTCCCAGGGTTTTTTCCCTGTTATCAGCCTTGCCGCCGTGTTTTGGATAAGTTGTAAGCGCGCAAGTTGATATTGTGGTAATCCTATGTAAAGGGAGTTTACGTAATCAAGCCGTGAATTAATGACTGTTCCAACTACCACTGCTTTGTCCTTCTGTGGGATGAACGGGATTAGTCTACGTAGCTGGCGGAGCAGATGGTGAGAGCCACTGACTACTACTGCTCCTATTTGGGCATCCATTGACATTTGCGAGTCAAAGATGCCCCCGAGACTCTTTGCCTTGGTCTTTGGGATGACAGACTGTCCAAAAATGGTGGGGGTGTGTCCAGGGGATCTTGGTTCGGGACTTATGGTTTGCATGGAGGATGAGAAACATTTGTGTTATAAATATATATATATAAGAGAGCGTTGTGTCAACATGGGAAGAACAGAAGAAGGAAGAAGAAGAAGACGGCGACGACGAAGGAGAAAGCCGGGCCACCGCTAGCAAAAGAGCAGAAAAAGAGCAGAAGAAAGCGGAGGAGCCCGGCAGAAGAACTGGAGAGCGGGAGAAGAGGCCAGAGAGCGGGAGAAGAACCGGAAAGCGCGGAGAAGTTGGAAGAGCTGCCTAATAAACTAC
Source organism: Lithobates pipiens (assembly GCF_037356315.1). Taxonomy (NCBI): domain Eukaryota; kingdom Metazoa; phylum Chordata; class Amphibia; order Anura; family Ranidae; genus Lithobates; species Lithobates pipiens. The sequence goes on from NW_027507789.1 coordinate 2,590,583, forward strand.
TTTAAAAACCTGTGTAGTCTGTTGTTTTATTGACACTTTTTCCCCCAGGTGAATGGGTAGGGGTACCATGTACCCCATACTTATTCACATAGGGTGGGGGGCCTGGATCTGGGGGAACCCCTTTATTAAAGGGGGCTCCCGGATTCCAATAAGCCCCCTGCCCGCAAACCCCGAAACCAACGGCCAGGGTTGTCGGGAAGGCCGATGAAAGCTGCGAGATTGACTTCCCTTTCTAGACCCGTCGTACCTGAAGTCACGTTCAAAATGAACGGACTTTGGTCTGTGTGTGGGCACGTCCGTTCCTTCTGAAAGTCTGTGGGAACTGCGCCGAAAGTCCGTCGGGAAGTCTGTCAGACCCAGTCTGCTGGAAAGTCAGTTGGTGTGTGCGCAAGTCTGCTCCTTCGGAAAGTCTGTCGGAACTCTGCCGAAAGTCCGTCGCGAAGACCGTCGGACCTAGTCTGCTGGAAAGTCCGGTCGCGTGTACGTGGCATAAGACTCCATTGTCAAGGAAGACCTGAGGTTAATTCTGGGGTACTAAGACCCCTTTGTCAAGAAGGGTCTAAAGTCCTCCTTAGCAAAGGGTCTTAATACCTCAAAAGTAGAATGTTTGGGCTGGGGTTCTTTATTTTTTATTTTTTACCCCTCCCATGGGATCACATGAAGACACGTTGGGGCGTGTTCTATGGAGCGTTGTCTCTGGATTGGTGACACATCCTCATGTCTTTGACTCCCCGGGCTCACAGGCGGTGAGTGGAATGGCGATAGGCCAGCGCTAAAGTCTGCAGGGCACAGCCCCGGAGGGGAGGTGAGTATTGCAGAGAAAGCTGATATTTTTATACACATGCTGGACAGTTTATTTTGACGTTTTATTTAGCCGAAGTTAAGCTTTAACATGCTGCTTCAAATACCAGATGATGACATCATAAAGGAGCCAAACATCAATCAGGTCAGAAATCCAAACCGCTGAATATTTGTGTGGCCCTGAGGCCTGATGGGTAAGGTTTCATATTTTCTACTCGGCTGCTTATGATGTATACTGCGCGGGACGCAGAGACAAAACACTCGCTACATAATTAACGAAAATCATTCGGAAGTAAAAAAGAAATAAAATGTGCAGACGGGACGTTGTGTTCTATTTCTGTAACCCAAATCCTTTCAGACGGCTGGGGACGCTGCCAGGCCAATGACAAGGGCAGGTTTAGGACGCAAGTAAAAATACATGGAGCGCGAGCCCAATGCCGTCCTGGGAGATGCAAAGAGTGAGAAGGATTTTGATCGGATCACGGGGGGGGTGACAGTGCGGAAGGTGTGAGAATAATGTGACAAATATAGTCTGCTACCTTCACCAAGAGGAGATCTTCTGCATTTTGATGTTAAAGATCGCCTGTCTGAGATGCTCATTTTCGGCAAGTGGAGGTCCAAAACAAGACGGATGAGATAGATGATGTAGATGAAATAGATCAGTGGCGGCTGGGGGGGGGGGGGGGGGGGGGTTTGGGAGGGGCAAACAAACTGAAAAATACTGAAACAAAAACATCAAATGAAAACACTGTGCCCATCATATGCAGCCACTGTGCCCATCATATGCAGCCACTGTGCCCATCATATGCAGCCACTGTGCCCATCAATTGCAGCCACTGTGCCCATGATATGCAGCCACTGTGCCCATCAAACACAGTCACTGTGCCCATCATATGCTGCCATTGTGACCATCAAACAAAGTCACCATGCCAATCATATGCAGCCACTATGCCCCATCAAATGAAGCCACTGTGCCCATCAAATGCAGCCACTGTGCCCATCAAATGCAGTCACTGTGGCCATCATACGCAGCCACTGTGCCCATCAAATGCTGTCACTGTGGCCATCATACGCAGCCACTGTGCCCCATCAAATGAAGCCACTGTGCCCATCAAATTTAGTCACTGTGCCCATCAAATGCAGCCACTGTGCCCATCATATGCAGCCACTGTGCCCATCAAATGCAGCCACTGTGCCCATCATATGCAGCCACTGTGCCCATGATATACAGCCACTGTGCCCATCAAACACAGTCACTGTGCCCATCATATGCAGCCACTGTGCCATCAATTGCAGCCATTGTGCCCATCATAAATAGCCACTGTGCCCCATCAAATGCAGCCACTGTGTCCATCAATTGCAGCCACTGTGCCCATCATAAATTGCCACTGTGCCCATCAAATGCAAGCCCTGTGCCCATCATACACAGCCACTGAGCCCCATCAAATGCAGCCACTGTGCCCATCAAATGCAAGCCCTGTGCCCATCATACGCAGACACTGTGCCCCATCAAATGCAGCCACTGTGCCCATCAATTGCAGTCATTGTGCCCATCATAAATAGCCACTGTGCCCATCAAATTCAGCCACTGTGCCCATGATATGCAGCCACTGTGCCAATCATATGCAGCCACTGTTCTCATCGCATGCAGCCTCTGTGCCCATCAATTGCAGCTACTGTGCCCAGTCTGCCCATTCTTCTCTGACCTCTGACCTCAACAAGGCATTTTCCTCCACACAACTGCCGCTCCCTGGATATTTTCTCTTTTTCCCACCATTCTCTGTAATCCCGAGAGATGGTTGTGTGTGAAAATCCCAGAAATACTCAGACCGGCCCGTCTGCCACCAACAACCATGCCAAGTTGTCTTCACCATCTCTAGATACCTAAATGCATTGAATTGCTGCCATGTCATTGGCTGATTAGCATTTTTGTGTTACCAAGCAATTGAACAGGTGTACCTAAAAAGATGGCTGGTATATAATATATACATGGGCCGTCTTTAATATTGATTGCACCCTGGACAAACATTCCCTCCCCCCTTTCAATGCAATTTCACTCTCCACCCACTCTGAGACATACAATAAATAGCAGCTAGACTCAAAATCAGTTTACTCTATCAGGTCAGGCAGTGATTGCGTTTGGTTGCCAGAGGTTACAGTGTATTAATACTGCTCACTGATTGGCTGCTACCAGGTTACAGTACACATTATGGCTCACTGATGATTTGCTAGCGATTACAGCACATGACTACTGCTTGTTGCTTGGTTGCTAGAGATTACTGTACATCAATATTACTCACTGATTGGTTGCTAGAGGTTACTGGACGTTCTTACCACTCACTAATTGGTTACGAGAGGGTAGTGCACATCATTACTGCTCGCTGATTGGTTGCTAAAGATTACAGCACATCATCTCACTGCCTGCACACCATGGACTGGGGAGGGGAGGGGACAGAAAAATCATAGAAATCCTGGGATCAGTGGCAGCAATCTCTTGGCCCCAATCTCTGGACAGCTTGGACTGCCAGGAGCTTCCCAAATCATTCATCACAATTTTGCATTTTGGAGCCAGGCTTAGACTACCAGTGGCTTCATTAGGACTTCAAAATTCCACATTTTGAAGGTTTGCAAATTTTCTAAAAAATCTGTCAGAGCCACAATTGATGGAGGTTTTTTTTTCCAGATGTCCCTTCATCAACAATGATAGGTTGACTTTAAGGCGGCTGGACCTGGCAGGACACAGAAGCCGGGCTATGACCACAATATTAAGTCTTCAGCTGGCACAGTAAAGTAGCATAACTCCGGTTACACTTCTGCCCCCCCCCCCCCCGCTTCCTGTCTGGTTGGTGGCTTGGTAAAAAAAAAAACAGACAGTAACCGCTCAACCAAAGCACTTCATTTTTTTTATTTTTTTTTTCAAATTTGCGAACATCCTTTGGGGATCAAATGATACTGGAGAAAATTATACCTCACATTCAGCTCAAAGAAAATTTTCAGACGATGACGATGAAGACTAGTGAAGCTCTTGATGAGGAGCGCCTCCCAGCTGTTTTGTCTTTGCTGTTCGGTAAGACACTTTGGGTATGAGAAAAATTTAGTGTTTTCATCTCCCGTAACATTTCATTAAAAAAATTTAAATACAATTTTCATCCAATTTTCAACAATTTTGCAAAATTAATTCAACGGGAAAGGTGAAGTTTGGCAGACCAATTATTCTAAGATCAATAATCCCATAATGTAATAGTCTTGAAAGATATTAAAATATTATAATGTAATAAAATATAAAATGTATAATAAATAATTTTATTCTAGGTTTAGCGCGGTGTTATCCCCCTTTTTTTTTTCTGCTTGATTCACTAATAAATAAATAAGATGCATATAAATAAATATGCATAAATCATTTATATAAATATTATAATATAAATTTAGGAGGGGGATACATCACAAGTTTATGTGATACCTTTTATGTTGTACTGTTTTCTGTACCGGTAAGTTTGTGGCCGGTTGCTGCCCACAATGTGTGGCTTGTTATAACATGTATTGTATAAAACGAATCAAAAAAAAATAAATAAATAAAAAAATGATAATTTAAATATATTATTTATAATTAATCTACGATTATTTATGATTATTTAAAATAAGGTAATATATTTTAATTAATATAAAAAATTTTTTTTTTTTTTTTATTCAAATGATGACGATGATGCGACTAATGAAGCAGTTTATTTGAACTGTAACCTCTTGATAAGGAGAAATGTCTTGGCTATTATTTGCTGTTTGTTAAAACACTTTTGGGAGTCCAAAAAAAAAAAAAAAGGTTACAATTTCATCCAAATTTCAAAATCTTTGCAAAACACTTTGAAGTCAGCGGGAAAGAGGAAGTTGCCAGGCTATTCATTCCAACAACCACCTTCTTACATATGAAAAAAAAAAAAAAAAAAAAAATATATATATATATACAGTGCCTTGAAAAAGTATTCATACCCCCTGATATTCCCACATTTCGTTACAACCAAAAACATAAATGTATTTTATTGGGATTTTATGTGATGGACCAACACAAAGTGTCACATAATTGTGAAGTGGAAGGAAAATGATAAATGATACAAATAAATATGTGAAAAGTGTGTGTGGGGTGGGGGGGGGGCATTTGTATGGCGCCCCCTTTACTCTGATACCCCTAACTAAAATCTATTGGATCCAGCTGTTCTGTGAAGCCCTCAAAGGTTTGTTGAAGAACCTTAGTGAACAAACAGCATCATTCTATAAAGCCGAGTAAACCTGCTTGAAGCCTCTTTGATTGCCAATCAAACGGCGCCAGAGGTGAAATTCGACTTCTAAACAGTCATAAAGGGATTGCGTTTTCCCTTCTTTGCCCGCGGGATGAATCCATCTTTCCACGGCGCGGAGAGGGCCGCCGCTGACGGGACTTTCACAGTTATCAGCTCCGTGCAGATGCCAACATCCTCGGCGGACGGTTCGCTTTATCTTCTGAAAACTTGTAATCCCACAATGCCGCCATTTTTTTTTTTTATTTCATTTTTTTTCGTTGTGGAAAATGTCACAGCTGGGATCCTCCACCCCCCTGCAGTCATTTCACAGAGGTGCCATCTCGGCTGCACTTGCGTTCGGCGAATGAATTAGCTTTCACGTCGCGCCCTGGTCTCCCGGGGCAACCGCGCGTTTTTTTTTTCTCCTGGCGGTTTCTGGCCGCGGAGATAAGATCCAGCGAAGTGGCGGCAGCGTGTCCCGTTCAATCGGCAGAATTCCTATAGGCGATGGATTAGCTTTGCTGCCCCGCGCCTTTACCAGAGAATTACGGTTGATATCCGCGGCTCGTGAAACGCGGCTCTGAGCGAGGAGTCAGGTGAGATGGAAGTTTCAAGGAGAAGGTTGAACTAAAGCAAGACTCAAGCTATGTGGCCGGATCTAATCAGCGGAAATAAATACAGGCGGGCTGGTTAGGCATTCCAGATATTTGTAACTCTGTCTGGCCGGTGTTCTGGCAGATAGCGTCCTGCCATCATATAGTGTCCGCCCCGTACTGCGCATGTGCAGTACGGAGCAGACAAAGCTTCGGAAAATCTCTGAAGCTGAACGGCGCCTGCGCCGTGAGTGGAGGTTGTAGCCCCACCATCCAAGCGGACATAGGGTTGTGAAAATTAGAGGGCCCCTCGCGGGGGCCCTCTAAAAATATATATAGAAAATATAACCGCCTCTAGAAATTCAAATAGAATAGTAAAAACTATAGAATAGCAAACAATCCCTCTGGAACAAAATCAGATTTTGATACTCTGCCGACCCCTGCTCAACCTTATTATCCTATAGCAAACAAAGAATTTATTGTCACTAATTTGCTCTGATCAATGGTTTATTACAACCCTTCAGGGCATTAATTAGCATTGATATATGTTATAAATATGTTGTTACATTAACATCGCTGTTATCTTCTTAAATTTTGTTTTTGATAAACCCTACTGAAGGGCTATGTTGGCTCCCGGTTTGGGATATTTATTACTCCATTGTTTTGTTATATTGATGAAAAATTTTCAATAAAAATACTGAACAAGAATAGCAAACAAAAGAATAGAATAGAAAACAGAGTAAAACAAAACAGAATAGAATAGAAAATAAAAGAATAGAATAAAACAGAGTAAAACTAACGCGTTTCGGGGCCTAAGCACACTCCCCTTTCATCGGGGTTGGCCTCTAGCGAGGTGATGACCATCAGCAGTTGTTCCAAAAAATGCTTACATACTGGCCCCGGGGGAATTTGGTGCTGTATATCTGCACTCCATAGGTGCCCTGGTCATGGCTGATGAAGGGATGGCTGGCTGCCGTGACCAGGGCACCCAGAGAGTACGTCATACATTGGCAGCAGCGGGGAGACCAGTGACATCACTTCCGGGTAGGGCCCTCACTATTCCAGGTGTTGCGGTTGGGGAAGAAGCTAACGGAGCAAGAACATTTGAACAATTCTAGATTCCTTGTCAAAAAACCCCATTCTAACTCAGTAATTTCGAGTATTTTACAGTATGATAAAGTATAATAAAATAAAATAAAATAGGAATAAAATAAAAACCAAAATATAAAAATAAACAATAAATATTAACAAAAAAAAATAATATAATATATAATATAATATATTTATTTAATAATATAAATAAAATAAAAATATAAAGAATAAACAACAACAACAAAATAATATATAATATATTTATTTAATAATATAAATAAAATAAAAATATAAAGGGAAGGAAAAGAATTGTACAAATTATTATCAGATGAACCGCACATTCTGTAATCACCATTCTTCTAATATAAGCGTTATTTGACACATGCTGTATGATAAACTCTTGCTTGTACAAAGTATCCAGAAAAAAATAAAAAATAAATCTCTAGCAGCTAAAGGGTTAGTGGAAAAAAAAATTGTGGCGTTTTTTTTTTCTGCAAAACACAGCAAACAAAATGTCATCCAGATCTTCTTTTCATTTCCTTTAAACAAAACAAAAAAAAAAAAAAAAGTAATAATAATCTCTTGACTTTCAAGAAAGACAAGTAACAATTTTTTTTTTTTTTTTTTTTTTTTTTACATATTTGCCTGGAGCCGTTTTTGCAACACAAGTGAGAAAATAGAAAATAAAAAAAAAATGTAAATTGTTACATATAATAAAAGGTGGAAAAGAACTTTGGTTCTGTGAAGGAATTTAATTATTTATAATAAAAAAAGGTGAAAAAAGGAGCACTTTGGTTTTAAATGAAGGAATTAAATTATTTAAAAGAAACAACAATGTTTATAAACACCATAAAAATAAAAATAAAAATTGCAGGCTTCCTGGATGCAGCAGCAAAAAGGTCATGTGATTTACAGACAGATTTACATTTTCACATTTTAATTAAGCTACATTTAAAGATTTTTTCTCTCTCGAAAATATGGTGATGTGACAGCTGCCTAACTCTCGTCAAGCGTAGAGACCGCATTAGGCGCAGACCACACATTATACGAGGAGATAGAGAAGGTAATCAGAGTCTGCGGAGATATGGAGACATATAGAAGACATTAACGAGTGTGAATGATAAATATATTCAGTATAACTGACACCGCGTTATTTCTAGCGACGCACGCCAAGACCAACGATCGCTCCCAACCACTTCCCATCTGCACCAAGCTTTTCATTCTTCACGCACATGTTAAATCTGCATTTTTGGTGAAAAAAAAAAAAAAAATGACTCAAAACCCCCAAAGAGTATAAACGTTTGTAAACGCAGAGGCCCCACAGAATAAAAGGATAATAGTTACAATTTTATTTCTGCATGATATATGAACAACTATATAACGATAAATCAATCAGCGCTGAACACAACAAATAAATAAAATGATAAACAATATGCAGCTAGAATACTAAAGGTCAAAATACCAAATCCCACAATACAAAGTAAAAAAGTAACAGTACAGCGCATAAATAAATAATGTAAGTGAATAATAATAAAGTGACACTCTATTAATGCATCTAAACCCAAAAGTCCATAGATACAACAAAACAACAAGTAGAGTTGTCAAGAAAAAGATCCGCTTGTGCAGTGTGCCTTCAATCGACAATAACAAGTGATGATGTGATTCCTTCACCAATAAGCAAGATGGACTCTCACCTCAAAACATGGACCCCTGATTTAACAGACAGGTCAGAAAACGCATGTTCCCATCATGGGTTAATCACAGCATTCAGTAGATGTAGCGGTAGTGCTCAAAGATTGAATCCTTTTCAGTATCCTCAAATTAATATGATTCCATATAAAAACATAAAGAACAAAATCTAGTGCTCTCCGTTTAAACGAATTTATTTTAAAACAGAAATGAAAGAGATGCACTCACATTCTGGTGCACTGATCTCCAGTGCTGAGTGCTGGGCATGAAAACAAATGTAGCACAGCGTCCATGCATGGATCAGTATAGCAGCTTGCGGATGACGTCACGGCTTAGGTCACGTGGTCCGTACGCGTTGCGTCCCCGAAAGTAGGCGGGACTTCATCAGCGGCGACGGCGTGACGTCGGACAGCCGCTTTTAAGCTGGTATACTGATAATAAGCCAATGAGAGAGAAGATAGTGCGCAAGGCAGTTTCACAGAGACAACACGCATCAAGCGTGACTCCGGAAGCCAAATTAACACTTAATCAATTACCAGAAAGAGAGGAAACATTATAAAAACTAATAAAACTAATAACATAAAGGGGTGCATATGAATTGAACCACATCAGTAGCAACATACATACGTTACACAACCCATTGCCATCAAATAGAGCATATTAGATAGCAAGAAAAATTCCTAATAACCATAAAAAAGCAGTATTATAGCGCCGATGTGGGGACACATAAGTGTCTCTCAACCCATTATTGCCCCCCTGCAGAACATAAGATAAAACCACAAAGCCGCCGACGCCATCAGCAAGCAACACTGATCCATGCATGGAAAAAACAATTAATACAAAAATAATAAATTACATAATGAAAATGAGTCCCAAAATAAATATCGAAATAAAATAAATAAAAATAAAAATGAAATTGAAATAAAAATAAAAATAAATAAAAATAAAAATAAAAATATAAATAAAAATAAATAAATGTGAAAATAAAAATAAAAATAAAAATAAACATACATGTATAAAATTAGCAAAATTATCTGTCCGAAATGAAGCAGTTTAAATCAAAATCAACGTTCAAGCCACTCGGGGCAAGAACCCTTGTTTGATGAATCCAATGCGACTCACGTCTGCTCAGTTGGCGTATGAAGTTACCCCCACGCCAATGTTTCGTAACCTTCTCTATCCCCCAGAAACTCAAACTTTTGGGATTCTGAGCATGTACCAATTTAAAGTGTCGAGATACATTGTGTGTCCTCAGACCCTTCTTAATATTATTTGCATGCTCACCTAATCTCACATGGAGAGGCCTGGACGTCCTGCCAATATATTGGAGGCCACATCCACATTGTAACATATATACCACCCCTACCGTAGAGCAAGTGATCAATTGATCGATCTTGTACTCCCTATTGTTACTAGTAGCAACAAAGGATTTCCTCTTTTTTACATTGCATCTGGAGTGTTTGCAAGCAGTACACCTACCACACGCATAAAAACCAGACAAGAAAGAGAAAAGCCTGCTTTCAGTTTGTACAGGAGGATCAATGACACTGGGGGCTATCTGATCACATAACGAAGGAGCCTTTTTATATATAAAAGAGGGGCGTGTGGGTAAGAGAGGTCCTAATACCCGATCCTGTTTCAGTATAAACCAGTTTTTAGCAACTAATTTTTCACATTTCTTGTGCTGGACATTATAATCCAGAACCATTCTAAAGTTGACACCTCCATCTACTGGTTCTTTTATTTTATCTCCTAGCAGAAGAGATCTATCCAACTGTTGGACTCGAGCTACTTCATGATCAAGACCAGATCTGTCATAGCCTTTTTCCTGAAATTTGGAGGATAGAATTTGAGCCTGAAGCGCAAAATCGTCCACTTTGGAACAATTACGTCTTAATCTAACATACTGTCCTCTGGGGATGTTGCACAGCCAAGACTTATGGTGGCAGCTCCCCAGAGGAATGTATGAATTGCGGTCGGTTGGTTTGAAATAATTCTTCAGAGACAACCCATCCTTATCTTTACTAATCTCCAAATCAAGGAATACCATACGTTCCTGACTAATGTTCCAAGACAGCTGGATGTTCTTATCATTCGTGTTCATAGTCCCAATGAAATTATCCAGACCCGCTCGATCGCCATCCCATATCATAATCAGGTCATCAATAAATCTTTTGTAGCAGATTAATTCATGGGGGCGATTACGGAAGACGACGTCCTCCTCCCAGTGGGCCATAAATAAATTGGCCACACTGGGAGCGAACTTAGCCCCCATGGCCACACCCCTGGTCTGTAGATAGAACTGATGATTAAACCAAAAATAATTTCTGGTCAAACAGAAATTTAAACATTTACAGAGAAATTATTTTTTTTTTTTTTGGAGAGAATTATTTTTATTTTTTTTTTATAATGTTTCCTCTCTTTCCGGTAATTGATTAAGTGTTAATTTGGCTTCCGGAGTCACGCTTGATGCGTGTTGTCTCTGTGAAACTGCCTTGCGCACTATCTTCTCTCTCATTGGCTTATTATCAGTATACCAGCTTAAAAGCGGCTGTCCGACGTCACGCCGTCGCCGCTGATGAAGTCCCGCCTACTTTCGGGGACGCAACGCGTACGGACCACGTGACCTAAGCCGTGACGTCATCCGCAAGCTGCTATACTGATCCATGCATGGACGCTGTGCTACATTTGTTTTCATGCCCAGCACTCAGCACTGGAGATCAGTGCACCAGAATGTGAGTGTAAGGCCGCGTACACACGCGCGGACTGTTTGCCCAACCTTGTTCGTCAAACAGTTTCGGCAAACAGTCCGCTCAAAATTTGCATGAGCGGACTTGCCCACACACGAGCGGACTGTTTGACGAACAAGGTTGGGCAAACAGTTCGCTCAACTTTTGAAATGAACGGACTCGCCCACGTAAGGAGGAGGCAAATCCGCCCATTTCGAGCGCGTGTACAGGTAGGCGGGGCCCGCGAAGGAGACGTCGCGGGCTCCGCCGCCTGGAATGGGCTTAAAGGGGAACCCCAACGCCGAAAAAAATCGGCGTGGGGGTTCCCCCCAAGTCCAGACCAGACCCTTGTCCGAGCACGCTACCCGGCCGGCCAGGAAAGGGGGGCGAGCGAGCGCGCCCCCCCTCCTGAGCCGTACCAGGCCGCGTGCCCTCAACATGGGGGGTGCCTTGGGGAAGGGGGGGCCGCGCGGCCCCCCCACCCCAAAGCACCTTGTCCCCATGTTGATGAGGACAAGGGCCTCTTCCCGACAACCCTGGCCGTTGGTTGTCGGGGTCTGCGGGCGGGGGGCTTATCGGAATCCGGGAGCCCCCTTTAAGAAGGGGGCCCCCGGATACCGGCCCCCCACCCTATGTGAATGAGTATGGGGTACAATGTACCCCTACCCATTCACCTGTGAAATAAAGTACAAAAAAAAACACAACACATGGAAAAAGTATTTTATTGCACAGCTCCGGGGGTCTTCCGTCTTCGGGGGTCTTCTCGCCGGACTCCTCCGCTATGTGTGTGTAGCTCTTTTACTAGCGGAGGAGTCCGGCTTTCTTCCTCCCCGCCGCCAGCCTCTTCTCCCGACTTCGGGGGTCTTGTCCCCCTCTTCGGTTCTTCTGCCGGGCCACCGCGCCTGGTCCGGTGGCCCGGTCTTCTGTCGCCGTCTTCCGTTCTTCTGTCGCCGCCTTCGGTTCTTCTGCCGGGCCACCGCGCCTTCTTGTAGCTCTTTTACAGGCGGTGGCCCGGTCTTCTGTCGCCGTCTTCCGTTCTTCTGTCGCCGCCTTCGGTTCTTCTGCCGGGCCACCGCGCCTTCTTGTAGCTCTTTTACAGGCGGTGGCCCGGTCTTCTGTCGCCGCCGCTGTCGTCGTCGTCGCCGCCGCCGCCGCCGCCGCCGCCGCCTTCCGTTCTTGTTCTTCTTCTTGTTCTTCTTCTTCTTCTCCTGGAGATGTTGACTCGACGAGCTCTCCGGCCGGAATGCCAGGGACACGCTCCGCTGCCACTTATATAGTGACAATGGGGCGGTGTCACATGGTATATGTCACATGGGTTGGTCACATGGGTTGATGTCACATGGGGACTATGACATCGTAAGGGGGCGGGGTCACCATGTGACCAACCCATGTGACATATACCATGTGACACCGCCCCATTGTCACTATATAAGTGACCGCACAGCGCGGCTCTGGCATTCCGGCCGGAGAGATCGTCGAGTCAACATCTCCAGGAGAAGAACAAGAAGAAGAACAAGAAGAAGAACAAGAACGGAAGGCGGCGGCGGCGGCGACGACGACAGCGGCGGCGACAGAAGACCGGGCCACCGCCTGTAAAAGAGCTACAAGAAGGCGCGGTGGCCCGGCAGAAGAACCGAAGGCGGCGACAGAAGAACGGAAGACGGCGACAGAAGACCGGGCCACCGGACCAGGCGCGGTGGCCCGGCAGAAGAACCGAAGAGGGGGACAAGACCCCCGAAGTCGGGAGAAGAGGCCGGCGGCGGGGAGGAAGAAAGCCGGACTCCACCGCTAGTAAAAGAGCTACACACACATAGCGGAGGAGTCCGGCGAGAAGACCCCCGAAGACGGAAGACCCCCGGAGCTGTGCAATAAAATACTTTTTCCATGTGTTGTGTTTTTTTTTGTACTTTATTTCACAGGTGAATGGGTAGGGGTACATTGTACCCCATACTCATTCACATAGGGTGGGGGGCCCCCTTCTTAAAGGGGGCTCCCGGATTCCGATAAGCCCCCCGCCCGCAGACCCCGACAACCAACGGCCAGGGTTGTCGGGAAGAGGCCCTTGTCCTCATCAACATGGGGACAAGGTGCTTTGGGGTGGGGGGGCCGCGCGGCCCCCCCTTCCCCAAGGCACCCCCCATGTTGAGGGCACGCGGCCTGGTACGGCTCAGGAGGGGGGGCGCGCTCGCTCGCCCCCCTTTCCTGGCCGGCCGGGTAGCGTGCTCGGACAAGGGTCTGGTCTGGACTTGGGGGGAACCCCCACGCCGATTTTTTTCGGCGTTGGGGTTCCCCTTTAAGCCCATTCCAGGCGGCGGAGCCCGCGACGTCTCCTTCGCGGGCCCCGCCTACCTGTACACGCGCTCGAAATGGGCGGACTTTCCGAGCGGGAACAGTCCGCTCATTTCGAAAGTACAGCGGACAAGCCCACACACGGGCGGACTGTTCGCTCAAACACAGTTTCAGCGGACAGTTTTTCGGAATTTCCGAAAGACTTTGTCCGTCCAACTGTCCGCTGAAACTGTCCGCTGAAAGCCCACACACGAGCGGACTGTCCGCCCAAACACTGTTCAGCGGACAAGGTTGGGCGAACAGTCCGCCCGTGTGTACGCGGCCTATCTCTTTCATTTCTGTTTTAAAATAAATTTGTTTAAACGGAGAGCACTAGATTTTGTTCTTTATGTTTTTATATGGAATCATATTAATTTGAGGATACTGAAAAGGATTCAATCTTTGAGCAATACCGCTACATCTACTGAATGCTGTGATTAACCCATGATGGGAACATGCGTTTTCTGACCTGTCTGTTAAATCAGGGGTCCATGTTTTGAGGTGAGAGTCCATCTTGCTTATTGGTGAAGGAATCACATCATCACTTGTTATTGTCGATTGAAGGCACACTGCACAAGCGGATCTTTTTCTTGACAACTCTACTTGTTGTTTTGTTGTATCTATGGACTTTTGGGTTTAGATGCATTAATATATGAACAACTGTCTATATTTTCAGGAAAAAATACACTAAAATGATTTTCATTGCACGCAATTTAATCCCCAATTTTTTTTTTAAGCAAAATAAAGTTGAATTTGTGTGAAGTAAAAAGATACATTCACATGCTTCAAAGTGTCTTTAAAGCCTCCATAGAAGTCTATGGCAAAGCTTACCTTGAAGCCCTACTGAAGCTCCACCGAAGCCTCATCAAAGCCCCATGAAGCCTCACCAAAACCTCATCAAAGCCCCATGAAGCCTCACCAAAGCCTCATCAAAGGCCCACTGAAGCCTCACCAAAGCCTCATCGAAAGGCCTCATTGAAGCCCCACGAAAGCCCCAGCGAAGCTCCACCAAAGCCCCACCAAAGGCTTATCGAAGCCTCACAAAGCCTCATTGAAGCCCCACCAAAGCCCCAGCAAAGCCCCACCAAAGCCCCACTAAAGGCTCATCGAAGTCCCATTGAAGCCCCACCAAAGCCTCATCGAAAAGCCTCATTGAAGCCCCACCAAAGCCCCAGTGAAGCTCCACCAAAGCCCCACTAAAGGCTCATCGAAGTCCCACCAAAGGCTTATCGAAGCCCCACAAAGCCTCATTGAAGCCCCACCAAAGCCCCAGCGAAGCCCCACCAAAGCCCCAGTAAAGGCTCATCGAAGTCCCATTGAAGCCCCACCAAAGGCTTATTGAAGCCCCACCAAAGTCTCATGGAAGCCCCACCAAAGTCTCATGGAAGCCCCGCCAAAGCCTCAGCAAAGCCCAAATGAAACCCCACAAAGCCACACCAAAGCCCCAGCAAAGCCCCACCAAAGCCCCACTAAAGGCTCATCGAAGTCCCATTGAAGCCCCACCAAAGGCTTATTGAAGCCCCACCAAAGTCTCATGGAAGCCCCACCAAAGCCTCAGCAAAGCCCAATTGAAACCCCACAAAGCCACACCAAAGCCTCATCAAAGCCCCATCAAAGGCCCATCAAAGCCTCATTGAAGCCCTATGGAACCTTCAGCAAAGCCTCATCGAAGCCCCGCCAAAGGCCCATCAAAGCCCCGCCAAAGCCCCACTAAAGACTCATGGAAGCCCCACCAAAGCCCCACCAAAGCCCTAATCGAAGCCCCCACAGAAGCCTCACAAAAGCCTCATCAAAACACCACAAAGCCTCACCAAAGCCTCATAGAAGCCCCACCAAAGCCCCATCAAAGCCCCACTAAAGGCTCATCGAAGCCCCACCAAAGCCCCATCAAAGCCCCACCAAAGGCTTATTGAAGCCCCACCAAAGCCTCACCAAAGCCTCACCAAAGCCTCATTGAAGCCCCACCGAAGCCTCACCAAAGCCTCATCGAAACCCCACAAAGCCTCACCAAAGCCTCATCAAAGGCCCATCGAAGGCCCACCAAAGCCCCACTAAAGGCTCATCAAAACCCCATCGAAGCCCCACCAAAGCCCCATTGAAGCCCCACTAAAGGCTCATCGAAGCCTCATTGAAAACCCACCGAAGGCCCAAACAAAAGCAAGGTGTAAACAGGACTGTAAACGAATCCTTTTATTTAGTGACAGGAGCTTTAACAAAGCCCGTCCGAAGTCTTGTTTTGAAGCAACGTGTAAACCAGCCATTATAGATCATCAAGTTAGAATTATCCATAAATGAGGAACCGAGAATTGTTGCTGTCACTCCGGCGTGTGCGGCGATATATCACACGGGTGGTACAACCATTCACATACAAGTGCACTAAATGCATTCATTTACATTCATATATGTGTGTGTGGGGGCGGGGCGGGGGCTTTTATTCATTTATTTTTATTTTATTTATGTTATTTTTTATTTCTTAGAGATTTTTTTATTTATTTTTTGTACTTAACTTTATTGCTGTCAAAAGGGAATTAGCAATAGCATACACTCACCGGCCACTTTATTAGGCCCCCCTTCCTAGTAGCGGGTTGCCTTTTGCCTTCATTCTTGGTGGTGTAGATACAACAAGGCATTGGAAACGTTCCTCAGAGATTTTCCTCCATAGTGACATCATAACATCACACAGTTGCTGCAGATTTGTCGGCTGCCCATCCATGATGCCAATCTCCCGTTCCACCACATCCCAAAGGTGCTCTATTGGATGAGATGTGGTGAGTGTGGAGGCCATTGGAGGACAGTGACCTCATTGTCCAGTGGTGAGATGATTGGAGCTTTGTGACATGGTGCATTATCCTGCTGGAAGGAGCCATCAGAAGATGGGGATCCCCATCCCCCACACCATTACACCCCACCACCAGCCTGAACCCGTGATACCCCATCCCCCGCACCATTACACCCCCACCACCAGCCTGAACCGGTGATATCCCATCCCCCACACCATTACACCCCCACCACCAGCCTGAACCGGTGATACCCCATCCCCCACACCATTACACCCCCACCACCAGCCTGAACCGGTGATACCCCATCCCCCACACCATTACACCCCCACCACCAGCCTGAACCGGTGATACCCCATCCCCCACACCATTACACCCCCACCACCAGCCTGAACTGGTGATACCCCATCCCCCACACCATTACACCCCCACCACCAGCCTGAACCGGTGATATCCCATCCCCCACACCATTACACCCCCACCACCAGCCTGAACCGGTGATACCCCATCCCCCACACCATTACACCCCCACCACCAGCCTGAACTGGTGATACCCCATCCCCCACACCATTACACCCCCACCACCAGCCTGAACCGGTGATATCCCATCCCCCACACCATTACACCCCCACCACCAGCCTGAACCGGTGATACCCCATCCCCCACACCATTACACCCCCACCACCAGCCTGAACCCGTGATACAAGGCAGGATGGATCCATGCACCAAATTCTGACCCCACCATCTGAATTCGGAGTTGAAATCCAGACTCATCAGACCCGGCAACGTTTTCCAGTCTTCTATTGTCCAATGTTGGTGATCCTGTGCCAATTGTAGTCTCAGTTTCCTGTTCTTAGCTGACAGGAGTGGCACCCGGTGTGGTCTTCTGCTGCTGTAGCCCATCTGCTTCAAGGTTGGGTGTGTTGTGTGTTCAGGGATGGTATTCTGCATACCTCGGGTGTAACGAGAGGTTATTGGAGTTCCTGTTGTCTTTCTATCATCTGGAACCAGTCTGCCCCATTCTCCTCTGACCTCAAGAAGGCATTTTCCTCCACACAACTGCCGCTCACTGGATATTTTCTCTTTCCCCACCATTCTCTGTAATTCCGAGAGATGATTGTGTGTGAAAATCCCAGAAATACTCAGACCGGCCCGTCTGCCACCAACAACCACGCCACCTTCAAAGTCACCCAGATCCCCTCCCCCCCCCCATTCTGATGCTCAGTTTTGACTTCAGCAAGTCGCCTTCACCACGTCTAGATGCCAAAATGCATTGAGCTGCTGCCATGTCATTGGCTGATTAGCAATTTGAGTTACCGAGCAATGGATCCGGTGTACCTAATAAAGTGGCCGGTGAATGTACACGGGGCGCCACGTGTGGTTTTAACTTTATTATATATTTGTTTTCTTTAATACTTTTTTTTTGCACTTATACTGCAGTGCTGTACAGAGATCACTGAGCCAATCACATCAGTCTCTGTACAGAGGAGCTTACACTCTAATGTCCCCTCCCCCACAGTCACATCAGTATCTGCACAAGAGGAGCTTACACTCTAATGTCCCCTCCCCCCACAGTCACATCAGTCTCTGTACAGAGGAGCTTACACTCTATTGTCCCCTCCCCCTACAGTCACATCAGTCTCTGTACAGAGGAGCTGACACTCTAATGTCCCCTCCCCCCACAGTCACATCAGTCTCTGTACAGAGGAGCTTACACTCTAATGTCCCCCCCCCCCCCCCCACAGTCACATCAGTCTCTGTACAGAGGAGCTTACACTCTAATGTCCCCTCCCCCACAGTCACATCAGTCTCTGTACAGAGGAGCTTACACTCTAATGTCCCCTCCCCCCACAGTCACATCAGTCTCTGTACAGAGGAGCTTACACTCTAATGTCCCCTCCCCCCACAGTCACATCAGTCTCTGTACAGAGGAGCTTACACTCTAATGTCCCCTCCCCCCCCCACAGTCACATCAGTCTCTGTACAGAGGAGCTTACACTCTAATGTCCCCCCCCCCCCCCCACAGTCACATCAGTCTCTGTACAGAGGAGCTTACACTCTAATGTCCCCTCCCCCCACAGTCACATCAGTCTCTGTACAGAGGAGCTTACACTCTAATGTCCCCTCCCCCACAGTCACATCAGTCTCTGTACAGAGGAGCTTACACTCTAATGTCCCCTCCCCCCCACAGTCACATCAGTCTCTGTACAGAGGAGCTTACACTCTAATGTCCCCTCCCCTCACAGTCACATCAGTCTCTGTACACAGGAGCTTACACTCTAATGTCCCCCCCCCCCCCATGGTCACATCAGTCTCTGCACCAGAGGAGCTTACACTCTAATGTCCCCTCCCCCACACAGTCACATCAGTCTCTGTACAGAGGAGCTTACACTCTAATGTCCCCTCCCCCCCACAGTCACATCAGTCTCTGTACAGAGGAGCTTACACTCTAATGTCCCCTCCCCCCACAGTCACATCAGTCTCTGTACAGAGGAGCTTACACTCTAATGTCCCCTCCCCCCACAGTCACATCAGTCTCTGTACAGAGGAGCTTACACTCTAATGTCCCCTCCCCCACAGTCACATCAGTCTCTGTACAGAGGAGCTTACACTCTAATGTCCCCTCCCCCCCACAGTCACATCAGTCTCTGTACAGAGGAGCTTACACTCTAATGTCCCCTCCCCCCCACAGTCACATCAGTCTCTGTACAGAGGAGCTTACACTCTAATGTCCCCTCCCCCCACAGTCACATCAGTCTCTGTACAGAGGAGCTTACACTCTAATGTCCCCTCCCCCACAGTCACATCAGTCTCTGTACAGAGGAGCTTACACTCTAATGTCCCCCCCCCCCCCCCCCACAGTCACATCAGTCTCTATACAGAGGAGCTTACACTCTAATGTCCCCCCCCCCCCCCCACAGTCACATCAGTCTCTGTACAGAGGAGCTTACACTCTAATGTCCCCTCCCCCCACAATCATATCAGTCTCTATACAGAGGAGCTTACACTCTAATGTCCCCTCCCTCCACAGTCACATCAGTCTCTGTACAGAGGAGCTTACACTCTAATGTCCCCTCCCCCCACAATCATATCAGTCTCTATACAGAGGAGCTTACACTCTAATGTCCCCTCCCCCCACAGACACATCAGTCTCTGTACAGAGGAGCTTACACTCTAATGTCCCCTCCCCCACAGTCACATCAGTCTCTGTACAGAGGAGCTTACACTCTAATGTCCCCTCCCCCCACAGTCACATCAGTCTCTGTACAGAGGAGCTTACACTCTAATGCCCCCCCCCCCCCACACAGTCACATCAGTCTCTGTACAGAGGAGCTTACACTCTAATGTCCCCTCCCCCACAGTCACATCAGTCTCTGTACAGAGGAGCTTACACTCTAATGTCCCCTCCCCCCACAGTCACATCAGTCTCTGTACAGAGGAGCTTACACTCTAATGTCCCCTCCCCCACAGTCACATCAGTCTCTGTACAGAGGAGCTTACACTCTAATGTCCCCTCCCCCCACAGTCACATCAGTCTCTGTACAGAGGAGCTTACACTCTAATGTCCCCTCCCCCCCCCCACAGTCACATCAGTCTCTGTACAGAGGAGCTTACACTCTAATGTCCCCCCCCCCCCCACAGTCACATCAGTCTCTGTACAGAGGAGCTTACACTCTAATGTCCCCTCCCCCCACAGTCACATCAGTCTCTGTACAGAGGAGCTTACACTCTAATGTCCCCTCCCCCACAGTCACATCAGTCTCTGTACAGAGGAGCTTACACTCTAATGTCCCCTCCCCCCCACAGTCACATCAGTCTCTGTACAGAGGAGCTTACACTCTAATGTCCCCTCCCCTCACAGTCACATCAGTCTCTGTACACAGGAGCTTACACTCTAATGTCCCCCCCCCCCCCCATGGTCACATCAGTCTCTGCACCAGAGGAGCTTACACTCTAATGTCCCCTCCCCCACACAGTCACATCAGTCTCTGTACAGAGGAGCTTACACTCTAATGTCCCCTCCCCCCCACAGTCACATCAGTCTCTGTACAGAGGAGCTTACACTCTAATGTCCCCTCCCCCCACAGTCACATCAGTCTCTGTACAGAGGAGCTTACACTCTAATGTCCCCTCCCCCCACAGTCACATCAGTCTCTGTACAGAGGAGCTTACACTCTAATGTCCCCTCCCCCACAGTCACATCAGTCTCTGTACAGAGGAGCTTACACTCTAATGTCCCCTCCCCCCCACAGTCACATCAGTCTCTGTACAGAGGAGCTTACACTCTAATGTCCCCTCCCCCCCACAGTCACATCAGTCTCTGTACAGAGGAGCTTACACTCTAATGTCCCCTCCCCCCACAGTCACATCAGTCTCTGTACAGAGGAGCTTACACTCTAATGTCCCCTCCCCCACAGTCACATCAGTCTCTGTACAGAGGAGCTTACACTCTAATGTCCCCCCCCCCCCCCCACAGTCACATCAGTCTCTATACAGAGGAGCTTACACTCTAATGTCCCCCCCCCCCCCCCACAGTCACATCAGTCTCTGTACAGAGGAGCTTACACTCTAATGTCCCCTCCCCCCACAATCATATCAGTCTCTATACAGAGGAGCTTACACTCTAATGTCCCCTCCCTCCACAGTCACATCAGTCTCTGTACAGAGGAGCTTACACTCTAATGTCCCCTCCCCCCACAATCATATCAGTCTCTATACAGAGGAGCTTACACTCTAATGTCCCCTCCCCCCACAGACACATCAGTCTCTGTACAGAGGAGCTTACACTCTAATGTCCCCTCCCCCACAGTCACATCAGTCTCTGTACAGAGGAGCTTACACTCTAATGTCCCCTCCCCCCACAGTCACATCAGTCTCTGTACAGAGGAGCTTACACTCTAATGTCCCCTCCCCCCACAGTCACATCAGTCTCTGTACAGAGGAGCTTACACTCTAATGCCCCCCCCCCCCCCCACACAGTCACATCAGTCTCTGTACAGAGGAGCTTACACTCTAATGTCCCCTCCCCCACAGTCACATCAGTCTCTGTACAGAGGAGCTTACACTCTAATGTCCCCTCCCCCCACAGTCACATCAGTCTCTGTACAGAGGAGCTTACACTCTAATGTCCCCTCCCCCACAGTCACATCAGTCTCTGTACAGAGGAGCTTACACTCTAATGTCCCCTCCCCCCACAGTCACATCAGTCTCTGTACAGAGGAGCTTACACTCTAATGTCCCCTCCCCCACAGTCACATCAGCCTCTGTACAGAGGAGCTTACACTCTAATGTCCCCTCCCCCACAGTCACATCAGTCTCTGTACAGAGGAGCTTACACTCTAATGTATTACTACACTTTTATTGTATGACTATAATTTAGTATTTTTCATACTGGTGGGTCATGGGAGGTTACGGAAGAATACCCAGAGCTCCAATCTCACTAATGTTGCCCCCCTCCCCCCATCCTAGGACACACAGATACCTGAGTCGTTGTCATTCCCGGTATCATTTCTGATCAGACTGCTTCTCGATCAATGTCAATTATTTTAAGCCCCGGGCTTATCTGTCAGTTAATTTTATTTCATTCATCTGTTGCTATTAATAATTCAAATATTAATGTTTTTAGGGAACGGTGAATATTGATCTCACTTTCATTTATCTCTCATCATGGACGCTCCCGGGAGATGAGTCTGCGGCTCTGTCCTGCTGTCACCCTCCAAAATGCACCTGACTTTGTAGCAGATATAAATACACTTTGTACCAATCAGGAGAAATTCCTGGTGGCTGCCAATCCAGCGCAGTGCGTTCCTCTCCAGGTGACTCCGCGGCAAACTGGCATCTGGAGACGACCTGCTCATTGGCTCCAGAAGAGACTGAGTTGGTTTACTACAAGCTCTTAAAGACACATTACTAAAAAAAAAAACTGCAGATAAAAGTGAAGAAACATTATTATTATTTCATTCATTTAAAAAAAACTTTTATTCTCTGAACTTGCTAGAAAATGTGACCACGCCAGGAAGAGCCAAGCCCTGGCACAGCCTCCCTCCTTGTGTGCCTACAAACCCGTATGTATGTTGTAATGTACAGGGGTTCTCATGCGCACGCGCATTGGCTCAGCTTCTCGATTTCTCCCTATAAAGGAGGATTAATTGCCTTTGGACGGCTCTACTTGATGAAGGAGTCCCAATGGGACCACGGGCAATACCATTGAGCAGTCCTTTGCCCTCTGCTTGCCTTTATTTGGCAACAGCTTCCAGGGTTTAGTTCCTCTCTATTTTCTGAGAGGTGTGACTTCATGGGAACCTACCTTTAAAACATATCCAACCGCATAAATTTCAAGCAATCCCAACGTGATTGTGTCAGCACGTCCTAGCCACCCGACGCACGTTTCGTCATAGGATGCTGTACCCCAGACGACGTCATCCTATGACAAAACGTGCGTCAGGTGGCTAGGATGTGCTGACGCGATCACGTTGGGATCCTGAGCGAACTGGCGCTCGCTTGTCGGCCGGCATACATGCTGTTTTCCTCCTGTGTTTTGTAAGTACCCAACCGACATAAACTTCAAGCAAGATCTCTATGAGTTCAACCTCTTGTTTTCACCATATAAAAATGGAATAATTGTGATGGGTCTACCTCATGAAGAAGACTTATCCACCGAAACATGTTGGCTTCTGTTAAACATTTTTCCTAGGAATAAACGTACATCTGGACTTGAATATTACAGGGTGGTGCTTTCATTTTTGACTTACTAAGCTAGAACAAGACATGGTAAGTCAGTAATGGGAAATAGCCATCTGCAGGTAGACCACGGGCATACTGGTGACCAGTCCTTTGCTCTCTGCTTGCCTTTATTTGGGAACAGCTTCCAGAGTTCAGTTCTTCTCTATTTTCAGATCTGTGTGACTTCATCTTCCATTTTGACGGGAGTGTGCCTCTAAACATACCTAACCACGAATAACTTCAAGAAAGATCTCTTTGGGTTCAGCTTCTCCTTTTCTCCCTATAAAATTGAGTCATTGCCTTCTGCTGGCTCTACCTGATGAAGGAGGCTTAGCCCCTGAAACATGTTGGCTTCTTTTAAATATATTTTCCTTGAATAAACATGTATCTTGACTTGAATATCATGGTGTGGTGCTTCAATTGAAGACATAATTTCTCCCTATAAACAAATGAATAATTGCCATGTGATGGGTCTACCTCATAAAGGAGGCTTAGCCCCCGAAACATGTTGGCTTCTGTTAAACATTTGTTTTTGGAAAAAACATAAATCTTGACTTGAATATTACAGGGTGGTGCTTTAATTTTTGACTTACTAAGCCCAGCGTAGAACAAGACATGGTAAGTCAGTAATGGGAAATGGTCATCTGCAGGTAGACCACAGGCAGTACTGGTGACTAGTCCTTTGCTTGTCTTTATTTGGGAACAGCTTCCAGAGTTCAGTTCTTCTCTATTTTCAGATCTGTGTGACTCAATTTTCCATTTTGATGGGAGCGTACCTTTAAACATATCTTACCACAAATAACGTCAAGCAAGATCTCTTTGGGTTCAGCTTCTCGTTTTCTCCCTATAAAATGGAGTAATTGCCTTCTGCTGGCTCTACCTGATGAAGGATGCTTAGCCCCTGAAATATGTTGGCTTCTGTTTGGAATAAACACATATCTTGACTTGAATATCATGGTGTGGTGCTTCAATTGAAGACTTAATAATCCCATGGTAGAACAAGGCATGGTATTTCCGTAATGAGAAAGGGTCATCTACAGGAGGACCACAGGCAATACCATTGACCAGTCCTTTGCCCTCTATTTGTCTTTATTTGGGAACAACTTCCAGAGTTTAGTTCCTCTCTATTTTCTGAGATGTGTGACTTCATGGGAACCTACCTTTAAAACACACCCAACCGCATAAACTTCAAGCAAGATCTCTAGGAGTTCAACTTCTTGTTTTCTCCCTATAAAAATGAATAATTGCCTTTTGATGGGTCTACCTCATGAAGGAGGCTTAACCCCCGAAACATGTTGGCTTCTGTTAAACATTTGTCCTTGGAATAAACGTACATCTTGACTTGAATATTACAGTGTGGTACTTTCATTTTTGACTTACTAAGCCCAGGGTAGAACAAGACATGGTAAGTCAGTAATGGGAAATGGTCATCTGCAGGTAGACCACAGGCAGTACTGGTGACTAGTCCTTTGCTTGTCTTTATTTGGGAACAGCTTCCAGAGTTCAGTTCTTCTCTATTTTCAGATCTGTGTGACTCAATTTTCCATTTTAACGGGAGCGTACCTTTAAACATATCTAACCACAAATAACTTCAAGCAAGATCTCATTGGGTTCAACTTCTCGTTTTCTCCCTATAAAATGGAGTCATTGCCTTCTGCTGGCTCTACCTGATGAAGGATGCTTAGCCCCTGAAATATGTTGGCTTCTGTTTGGAATAAGCATGTATCTTGACTTAAATATCATGGTGTGGTGCTTCAATTGAAGACTTAATAATCCCAGGGTAGAACAAGGCATGGTATTTCCGTAATGAGAAAGGGTCATCTACAGGAGGACCACAGGCAATACCATTGACCAGTCCTTTGCCCTCTATTTGTCTTTATTTGGGAACAACTTCCAGGGTTTAGTTCCTCTCTATTTTCTGAGATGTGGGACTTCATGGGAACCTACCTTTAAAACATACCCAACCGCATAAACTTCAAGCAAGATCTCTATGAGTTCAACTTCTTGTTTTCTCCCTATAAAAAAGGAATAATTGCCCTTTGATGGGTCTACCTCATGAAAGAGGCTTAACCCCCGAAACATGTTGGCTTCTGTTAAACATTTGTCCTTGGAATAAACGTACATCTTGATTTGAATATTAGACTTAAAGCGGAGGTCCACCCTAAAGTGGAGCTTCCGCTCATTGGAACCCCCCCCCCCCCCTCCGGCGCCACAATTGGCACCTTTCAGGGGGGAGGGGGGTGCAGGTACCTGTACAGTACAGGTAACTGCACCCACTTCCGGCATAGATATCCGCAGAATCTACGCCCCTTTCCGCAGAATCTACGCCCCTTTCCGCAGGTCCCCCGCTGTCTGCTGGGGAAACACACGGATCCCAGAGACAGCGGGGACCATCCTTATTGCGCAGCGCGACTCGCGCAATGCGCAGTAGGGAATCGGGAAATGAAGCCGCAAGGCTCCACTTCCTGATCCGCCATAGCCAAGATGGCGGCGGCAGCACCCGAGAGACGACCGAGAGATCGGCTTCGGGTGCCGACATCGCGGGCGCGCTGGGCGGGTAAGTGTCATTATTTTAAAAGTCAGCAGCTGCAGTATTTGTAGCTGCTGACTTTAAAAAAAAAAAAACGGCGGAACTCCCGATTTAATAATCCCAGGGTAGAGCAAGGCATGGTATTTCTGTAATGAGAAAGGGTCATCTGCAGGTGGAACACAGGCAATACCATAGACCAGGCCTGATGAAGGAGGCTTAGCCCCTGAAACATGTTGGCTTCTTTTAAATCTATTTTCCTTGAATAAACATATATCTTGACTTGAATATTATGATGTGTTGCTTCAATTCTAGACTCATTAATCCCATGGTAGAACAAGGCATGGTATTTCCGTAATGAGAAAGGGTCATCTGCAGGTGGACCACAGGCAATACCACTGACCAGTCCTTTGCCCACTGCTTGCCTTTATTTGGGAACAACTTCCAGAGTTTAGTTCCTCTGTATTTTCTGAGACGTGGGACTTCATGGGAACCTACCTTTAAAACATACCCAACTGCATAAACTTCAAGCAAGATCTCTATGAGTTCAACTTCTTGTTTTCTCCCTATAAAAAAGGAATAATTGCCTTTTGATGGGTCTACCTCATGAAGGAGGCTTAGCCCCTGAATGTGTTGGCTTCTGTTAAACATTTGTCCTCGGAATAAATGTAAAATGTAATGTAATGTAAATCTTGACTTGAATATTACAGGGTGGTGGTTTCATTTTTGACTTACTAAGCCCAGGGTAGAACAAGACATCGTAAGTCAGTAATGGGAAGTGGTCATCTGTAGGAATAAACGTACATCTTGACTTGAATATTAGACTTAATAATCCCAGGGTAGAGCAAGGCATGGTATTTCCGTAATGAGAAAGGGTCATCTGCAGGTGGACCACAGGCAATACCGTAGACCAGTCCTGATGAAGGAGGCTTAGCCCCTGAAACATGTTGGCTTCTTTTAAATATATTTTCCTTGAATAAACATATATCTTGACTTGAATATTATGATGTGCTGCTTCAATTCTAGACTCATTAATCCCATGGTAGAACAAGGAATGGTAAGTCAATAGCGGGAAATGGTCTTTTGCCCGGCCCCCTGCTTACCTTTATTTGCGAAGAGCTTCCAGGGTTTAGTTCCTCTGTAATTTCTGAGCTGTAACTTCATTTTCACAGGAGTGTACCTTTAAATCATACCCAACCGCACAAACTCCACGCAAGATCTCTTCGCGTTTCAATCTTCATGGCTCAGCTTCTCGATTTCTCCGTATAAAGAAGGGGTAATTGCCTTCTAATGGGTCCAGCTACTGCAATTCATGGAATATCGACTTGAAAAAAATGGTCATTTTACAGGTTTTCCT
The DNA here is from genome assembly GCF_037356315.1 of Lithobates pipiens. Classification (NCBI taxonomy): domain Eukaryota; kingdom Metazoa; phylum Chordata; class Amphibia; order Anura; family Ranidae; genus Lithobates; species Lithobates pipiens. The sequence continues at coordinate 2,617,470 of NW_027507789.1, forward strand.
CTCCACGGGATTATTAGAAGTGGCAGGGAGCAGTTTCACGGCAAGCATAATCCAATTTTAGACCCGGTGCTTTTAATTAATATAAGAATGACCCCCCCCCCCCCCTTTTTCATATTTTAAACACAAGCGGCCTCATATGGAAAACTATTTTTAAACATTAAACAGAATGAAATGTCAGATTGTTGGGGGGGGTATTAAGGGATTAAGAGGGATCTGCCTCTTCCTGTTTAATAAGAACAAGGTCGGTGAGGGGACCTATTTGAGGAGGAGAGGGGTGGTCGCGGCACGCAAAGACGCCGGAATATTGCAAGGAGCAAAAAGGGAGTGGAGTCAAGTTCCCAGAGAACTGGGATTTGGTAATCATTCCTCTGGGGGGGGGGGGGGGGGTCATTGGGGACTTGGTGGAGGGTTGGCGGAAAATCCCACCGGACCTATAAATATGTTGTAAATTAGATGATGAATTATAAGATGTTTATATATGAAAAGCAAAAGACATGTCAAAGAGATGAGAGGAATTAGTGCAAAAAAGACAAAATAACAAAGAGAAAATATTTTATATATATATATATATTAGGGCTGTGGAAATTAAAAATTAATTCCTTGATTAATCGTTAATTTTTTTGATCGAGCGTTTTTTTTTTTTGATCAATCAAAATTCTTTTGACCGGTACTCACCTCTCCGCCGACTTCCCGGGTCTTCAGGGAGTTCCGCCGGAGATCCGGTGACGTCACCGGACTCCTCCCCCCTTCCCCAAGTGCCTCCGTCTGCTAACGGAAGGGAAGGGGGGGAGGAGTCCGGTGACGTTGAAGTTTCTGATTGAACGTAATGTGTATGGGGGGGGAGGAGCTACGCATGACGCCACCCGCTGTTGCCCTACGGAACGAACACGATTGTCGGCTTTACATGCTGTGTTTTTATCATCTTTATGTGAGTAGTTTGTGTTAGACATGGGCGCCGTCAATAAATTCGTTTCGTTCTGTTCCGTTTCGATTCGTATTAAAATTAATTCGTACTTCGTATTTCGTGTCCGGAATTCCGTTCCGTATCGTACGAAATACGAATTGTCATTAGGTTCGTTAACGTGTACGGACGTTCTTTACGATGAATTTAAAGCCAAAAATATACCTCAATATGACAGTCGATGCTGATGGAAGTTTGGTTTTTATCCGAAATACGAAGTTTCATTAGATGAGAAAGAGAAGCGGATTGTCTGCCATGCACCACTGGTCCAGTTTTCGCCTGCTCCTCCTGGTGCTGCTTATTATGAGGGGCTCCCACCATCCCTGTGCTATGCTGACTTCCTCCTGGGGCTGCTTATTATGAGGGGCTCCCACCATCCCTGTGCTATGCTGACTTCCTCCTGGGGCTGCTTATTATGAGGGGCTCCCACCATCCCTGTGCTGTGCTGACTTCCTCCTGGGGCTGCTTATTATGAGGGGCTCCCACCATCCCTGTGCTGTGCTGACTTCCTCCTGGGGCTGCTTATTATGAGGGGCTCTCACCATCCCTGTGCTGTGCTGACTTCCTCCTGGGGCTATACCTCTGCTGTGCATATTATGAGGGGCTCCCACCATCCCTGTGCTGTGCTGACTTCCTCCTGGGGCTGCTTATTATGAGGGGCTCCCACCATCCCTGTGCTATGCTGACTTCCTCCTGGGGCTGTACCTCTGCTGTGCATATTATGAGGGGCTCCCACCATCCCTGTGCTGACTTCCTCCTGGGGCTGCTTATTATGAGGGGCTCCCACCATCCCTGTGCTGACATAAGCATAATGATGACAACTGATCCGAAATCCGAAATTCGTAAACAAAAGTTCGTATTGCGTACAGAATTCGGACGCACGGCAATTCGTATTTTGGATCCTCCCGAACGTACGAATTTTGGGAAATTCTCAAATTCGTACGAAACGAATCGCACATGTCTAGTTTGTCTTTGAACACAAAAATGTAATCTTATACTTAAGTGGTGAGCACTTAGATCTTTTCTTTCTACCCATGACCTGAGATTGTGAGAGAAGTTTAAGGTCCATGTTAACCCTTTTGATACCCGCCTGCATGACCCCTTGTTGGCACAGGGGTCCATGCCATAAGGTGAGAGTGATTAGTTAGACTGGAGGTGGAGGGATTGTCACACTATTGTGGAAAAAAAAAAAAGACTTACGTCAGTGCTACAGTTTGAATTTAAAACGTATTTGTGTGAACTGTGAAGTTAAGTCATGGATTGTGGAAACTAACTAGTGTCAGGTGATTGTATATAGCGTATACCACATTTACCACTGACTAATGCGGAGCTGCAATGCAAGGAGATCAGCTAAAAGTAGTTAGATCTGTATGTGCATTATAATTAATCGAAATTAGTCGATTAATTGATTTTAAAAAAAAAACGATTAATCGAACACGAAATTTTTAATCAGTAACAGCCCTAAAATATATATATATATATTAGAGTGCTTTGAAAAAGTATTCATACCCCTTGAAATTTCCCACATTTTGTGATGTTATGTAAATGTATTTTATTGGGATTTTATGTGATGGACCAACACAAAGTGTCACATAATTGTGAGGTGGAAGGAAAATGATAAATGATACAAATAAATATGTGAAAAGTGTGGGGGAGGGGCATTTGTATGGCGCCCCCCGGAGTCAGTACTTTGTAGAACCCCCTTTCTCTACAAGTCTTTTTGGGGGTGTCTCTACCAGCTTTGCCCATCTAGAGAGGACATTTCTGCCCATTCTTCTTCTTTGTAGAATATCTCCGGCTCTGTCAGATTGGATGGAGAGCGTCTGTGATCAGCACTGTATATTTTCTCCCCATATTGCAATATTGAAAGCTCATTTTAAGACAATTTGAGCCAAGGCAGTTTTTCGGTAATTTGTCAGCAAAGTCAATTTTGCTAAAATCTCTCCGCTCCTCCTATATAACAAGCCATGATTGGCTGCTGGGCTGAGCTGTCTTTTTGCTTAAAGCTGAATAGAAATGATATAAAAAGTATCACTGTGTTCATTTATGTATCATTAAACTCTATTAAAGGATACATTGTCCTATTTTTCCAATGATAAACCTTGCAGAGTATATTGCTCCCTGATCTTGTCTGAATTCCTGGAATTTAGAGGAACTTCAGTCGCTCCTCTGATTTTCTTTTTTTTTTTAGCTCCACTTACCTGTCATTCAGCATTGCACTGGATTCAGATACTTACCTGTCATTCAGCATTGCACTGGATTCAGATACTTACCTGTATGTAATTATTGCACTGGATTCAGATACTTACCTGTCATTCAGCATTGCACTGGATTCAGATACTTACCTGTCATTCAGCATTGCACTGGATTCAGATACTTACCTGTATGTAAGCATTGCATACTAGCACATTATGTAAATCTCACCTTAGAACAAAGCACCCCAGCGGTGAGCTGTCACCTGTCACCCACCTTCCATCTTCACCTGGTCTTCCTTCCGGGTTCGTGGACTCTGGTTGTGTGAGTGGGTGGAGCCGCAATGACATCACTCCCGCACATGCACGCGGGAGCAACCGTTTATGGCACAGGACTCTGAAGGAACCGCCCAGGGCGGCCGTTGCCTGATGACATCACCAACTGCGTGTACAGTAAATATCCCCTAAACAGCTCACGTTTAGGAGATATTTATAGTACCTATAGGTAAGCCTTATTCTAGACTCACCTATAGGTACATTAAACAAAACAAAATATAGTGTACAAGGATGAAGAGGAGGTTCTAGGAGGAGGTCATATGCAGCTCCATCAGTGCCAATCATTGCCCATCAGTGCCCATCAGCACTGCCTATCAGTGCCTATTGATGCCGCCTATCAGTGATGCATATCAGTGCAGCCGTTCAGTGCCCATCAGTGCCACCTCGTTACTGCCCATCAGTCCACTCTTGCAGTGCCCTTCAGTGCAGCCTATTAGTGTCCACCAGTGACACCTATTAGTGCCCATCCATACTGCCTATTAGTGCCACCTATCAGTGCAACCTATCAGTGCCCATCAGTGCAGCTAATCAGTGTCCACCAGTGCCACCTATCAGTGCCTCAGTGCTGCCTATTAGTGCCACCTATCAGTGGCCATCAGTGCCACATATCAGTGCCCATCAGTGCACATCAGTGCCACCTATCAGTGCCACCTATCAGTGCTGCCTATCAGTGCCCATCAGTGCTGTCTATTAGTGCCACCTATCAGTGCTGCCTATCAGTGCCCACCCTTGCAGCATATGAGTGTCCATTAGTGCCACCTATCTGTGCCACCCATGAGTGCCCATCAGTGCTGCCTATCAGTGCCACCTATCAGTACCTATCAGTGCCGCCTATATGTGCCACAAATCAGTGCCCATCAGTGCCACCTATCATTGCCCATCAGCGCCTATTGGTGCCGCCTATCAGAGACGCATATCAGTGCAGCCATCCAGTGCCCATCAGTGCAGCCTCATTAGTGCCCATCAGTCCACCTTTGCAGTATAAATCCAAGGGTGATCGGAGATTCGCTGTCCAAGGGCCTCGGCTATGGAATGCTCTACCAATCAACATCCGCCTGGAAGAAAATCACCTGGCTTTTAGGAAAAAACTCAAGACCTTCCTCTTTTAGCAGATGATCAAAGCTCGCCACAGCGCCTAGAGGCGATTCAGTTCGCCTTGTGCGCTATACAAGTATTTCATTCATTCATCAGTGCAGCCTATCAGTGTCCATCAGTGCCACCTATCAGTACTCATCAGTGCTGCCTATTAGTGCCACCAATCAGTGCCCATCAGTGCCGCCTATCAGTGCTTATTGGTGCCGCCTATCAGTGACACATGTCAGGGCAGCCGTTCAGTGTCCATCAGTGCCACCTTATTGGTGCCCATCAGTCCACCCTTGTAGTGCCCAGCAGTGCTGCCTATCAGTGCCCATCAGTGCCTATTGGTGCCGCCTATCAGGGACGCATATTAGGGCAGCCATTCCGTGCCCATCAGTGCCACCTCATTGGTGCCCATCAGTCCACCCTTGCAGTGCCCATCAGTGCAGCCTCATTAGTGCCCATCAGTCCCCCTTTGCAGTGCTCATCAGTGCAGCCTATCAGTGTCTATCAGTGCCACCTATCAGTGCTCATCAGTGCTGCCTATTAGTGCCACCAATCAGTGCCCATCAGTGCCGCCTATAAGTGCTTATTGGTGCTGCCTATCAGTGACACATGTCAGGGCAGCCCTTCAGTGTCCATCAGTGCCACCTCATTGGTGCCCATCAGTCCACCCTTGTAGTGCCCAGCAGTGCTGCCTATCAGTGCCCATCAGTGCCTATTGGTGCCGCCTATCAGGGACGCATATCAGGGCAGCCATTCAGTGCCCATCAGTGCCACCTCATTGGTGCCCATCAGTCCACCCTTGCAGTGCCCATCAGTGCAGCCTATTAGTGTCCATCAGTGCCCATCAGGCCCTATTGGCGCCGCCTATCAATGTAGCCTATCAGTGCAGCCTATCAGTGGCCATCAGTTCAGCCTCCTGAGCACACATCAATGAAGGAGAAAAATTACTTATTTGCAAAATTTTATGACAGAAAAGTTTTTATTCAAAATCATTGATTTGATTTGTTTGTTTAGCAAAAAATTAAAAAAAAACCCAGCGGTGAGAAAATATCACCAAAAGAAAGCTGCATCTGTGTGAAAAAAATTATAAAAATGTCCTATTGAGTAATTCAATCCCAGTTGAGTAATTGTCATTCAAAGTGACAGCGCTGAAAGCTGGACATGAATCTGGGCGGGGAGGGGGGGGGGGGGGTAAAAGTGCCTGGCATTGAAGTGGTTAAAGAGACACATTAGTCAAATTATTTTAGGATTTGATTTATTCCCATTATATAGCGTTATTTTCACTTCTCGCTGGGTGATGAATGTTGTTCATCTATTTGTGGGAGAAAATGTTGTCTTTTCTTTCTATTTAGTGTTTATATTACTTCTATATGATAAAAGAAAACGATCCTTTTCAGACTTTATCGCGCTGTATATTTTTCTGGAGCGCTTCTCTAGTTTTTTTTGAATTGATAATTGACAAACTTGGATTCTGGAAAGCCGGCTGCGCATGGTGAATGTCCCACGTAAGCCGATTACGTTGAAGTCCGCTCCGTGTTTTGGCGCCATCAGTCGGCAGATCTCAGGGGGGGGGGGGAGGGCGCGGAGCAGACCGGATCGCATATGCTTTTCAATCCCGCCGGCAGCGCCAGTTAATCGATTTCCTCCCCGCCAGCCTGTGAACTGCCGAAGCCAGCGGAGAGCGACACGCGCGCCCCGGGACAAGCGGCGAACATGACGGCGCACTTCACAATGTGACAAGAGGCCACTAACTCTTGGAGGAACACGGGACTTGGCGGAGAGGAGAGCGAAGAGATAATGAGAAACGAGCTTCGCACGACCTTGTGTTATTTGCCGGCGGAATGCTAATTAGAACGTTCCGTCCTGTTATCAGTCTGTTTAACAAACACTCCAGCTCGAGTGTCTGCGAGCGCTGGCACGCGGCGGATACGGCAGAAGGCTGTTATGGGGGGGGGGGGGGGTCGGAGTTGGAAGAACCAAAGCGATTCCAAGGACGTCCCAACGAGGCGCTTAATGGGCTTTATTATAAAAGTCGCGCCACGAACAATGCAGCCAATGCGGCGCATATTTGGAGGGGTGACTCCCCCTGACACGGCACATTGTCTGCATTTGTTTTCTTTTAAGAAAATAAATTATCGCAGAACCTTGAGTGGGATTGCAGACATGAGAGCTCTCATCTCCTATTATTATGTACCTTCAATGAGAAAGTGATATTCATAGGAAAGTTCGTTACCTGTAAAGCGAACCCGTCATTGGAGAGACACAAGGCATTCTATGGCAGGGCTGATTCTGAAAAAGCGAGTTGCCTGGCTCTCTCTCACTTTAATGTTGGAAAAAAAATAAATCCCCAAATGAATCCACACCCCACCTCAGTAGCCAAATTCTTGTTCATAAATGGTAAAAACCATGCATTTTAAAGCACATTTGAAGAGTGCATTATATATAGATAAGAGAGATAGGAGCGCAGGGCTGGTGCTACCACTAGGCAAACTAGGCAGCCGCCTAGGGCACACGGCTGCCTAGGGGGCCCGGCCACTGGTGTTCCTACTCTCTTCTCAGCATCAGCAGGCAGCCGCCGCTCCATTCGCACATAGTGTCAAAGGTGCATCGGCGGCGGAGAACTGTGGCTGAGTCCCGACTCCGGAATGAACGAAAGCAAGCAAACATTCACTGAAGGGCTTTGATGGCTGCATTGATGGGCGCTGGTGAGGCTGCATTTGATGGGCGCTGGTGAGGCTGCATTTGATGGGCGCTGGTGAGGCTGCATTTGATGGGCGCTGGTGAGGCTGCATTTGATGGGTGCTGGTGAGGCTGCATTTGATGGGTGCTGGTGAGGCTGCATTTGATGGGCGCTGGTGAGGCTGCATTTGATGGGCGCTGGTGAGGCTGCATTTGATGGGTGCTGGTGAGGCTGCATTTGATGGGCGCTGGTGAGGCTGCATTTGATGGGTGCTGGTGAGGCTGCATTTGATGGGTGCTGGTGAGGCTGCATTTGATGGGCGCTGGTGAGGCTGCATTTGATGGGAGCTTCATTAAAAAAAGGTGGGGTATACATGGGCATGGCAAAGGGGGTAGAGTCAGGGGTGGAGCCAAGGGGGGGAGGCAGAAAAATTAGGTTTTGCTTAGGGTGTCAAAAATCCTTGCACCAGCCCTGTAGGAAACGCACAAAGGCCCCTTTCACACTGAGGCGCTTTGAAGGCGTTACAGTGCTAAAAATATTGCCTGCAAAGCGCCCTGAAAGAGCCGCTCAGTGCACTCCAATGTGAAAGCCCTGAGGGAGCGGTGCGCTTGCAGGGCGGTCAAAAAAGTCCTGCAAGCCGCATCTTTGGAGTGCTGTAGGAGCGGTGTATTTACCACTCCTAAAGCGCCCCTTCCCATTGAAAACAATAGGGCAGCGCTCCAAACCCGCCTGCAAAAAAACTTTTTCGGCCACTAGCGGGGGTTAAAATGGTCCCGCTAGTGGCTAATCAGTGCCGCTAAAATTACGGTAAAGTGCCACTAAATATAGCGGTGCTTTACCACCAGCTCGCTGAGTGCCCCAGTGTGAAAGGGGCCAAAGGGCTTTATATATTGTGGAGATGAGACCCGGTGTCACAGGTGCCTATGAGCGGTGTATGCCTGATTTTGGTAGGCTTGCTAATTGCACACCTGAGCGCTGGCTTCATAATCATCCCAGGAATAGAGGTCGGGGCTCGGCCTTGGAGACATCGCCGCCCGGCAGACAGGGAGTCCGGCCTAGGAGGTTGGGAGGGTCCCAGTAGGAAACGGCTCCAAGAGAAAAAGACCAGAGGTCTCAGAGTCTAATGCCCCCTACACACGGTCAGACTTTCAGACGGAAAAATTCTGATTGGTTTATGCTGTCAGAAAATCCGACCGCGTGTGGGCTCTATCGGACGTGTGGGCTCTATCGGACTTTTGCCGTCATATTTTCCGACGCACAAAGTTTGAGAGCAGGATCTAACATTTTTCTGACAACAAAATCCAACCGTTTAAATTCCGATCGTGTGTAGACAATTCCGAAGGACAAAGCGCCACGCATGCTCAGAATAAACTAAGAGACGAAAGCTATTGGCTACTGGCCCGTTTATACTCATGACGTATGTGTTTGACGCCACCTCGTTTCTGAACGATCGGATTTTCCGACATCTTTGTGCGACCGTGTGTATGCAAGAGACAAGTTTGGCCCAAAATCTGTCGGATGGTGCTGGAACCATGTCCTGTGGTCTGATGAGACCAAGATAAAGGTATTTGGTGTCAGATGGTGACAAGCGTGTGTGGGGGCAACCAGGTGAGGAGGACAAAGACAAGTGTGTCTTGTCTACAGTCAGGCATGGTGGTGGGGGTGTCATGGTCTGGGGCTGCATGAGTGCTGCCGGCACTGGGGGGGCTACAGATCATTGAGGGGACCATGAATGCCAACATGTACTGTGACCTGGGCTTTTTTTCTCGGAGAATAGGTGCAGGAACGCTCCCCCCCCCCCCCCCCCCGGCTGTGTCACCCCTTGTCTCTGCCCCCTACCAACCTCTGACCACCGTCCCTTGATTCCACCCCCTACCCACCTAACAGTACTGCCCCTTTTAGAGAATACAGAACCAAGAGTCATTTTGTGGTGCTAAAATATTTGTATGGAACATGTTGATGATAAAAAGAAAAGCAGTAAACCAGCAACAATAGAATCTCAGCAATAGATCCCCACACAATAATAGACTCCCCCAGCAACAATAGATTCCCTGCAGCAACAGTGAACTACCCACAAAAAAATATCACACCCAGTAACAAAATATCCACCCAAGCATCATTAGATCTCCCAGCAGCCATCATCAATAGATCGTCCAGCAGCCAGTAAAAATAGACTTCTCCCTCAACAGTAGATCCCTTCCAGCAAAATAAGACCCCTCCCCCAGCAACAATAGATTCCCCATCAGCAACAAGACACTCACGCAAAATCAGATCCCCACCAGTGACAATAGATCCCCAGCAGCCAACATCAATAGACCCTCCAGAACACCCCATACCCCATACTATTACATACATTCAGTGCTGGAGGTGCTGGAACTGCATTTCCACTGAAAAAAAAGCCCTGACTGTGACATACTGAAGCAGAGCATGATCCCCTCCCTTCAGAGACTGGACCGCAGGGCAGTATTCCAACATGATAACCACCCCAAACACACCTCCAACACCACCACTGCCTTGCTAAAGAAGCTGAATGTAAAGGTGATGGACTGGCCAAGCATGTCTCCAGACCTAAACCCTATTGATCATCTGTGGGACATCCTCAAGCGGAAGGTGGAGGAGCGCAAGGTCTCCAACATCCACCAGCTCTGTGATGTCATCATGGGGGAGGGGAGGAGCTCCAGTGGTGACCTGTGAAGCTCTGCTGACCTCCATGCCCAAGAGGGTGAAGGCAGTGCTGGAAAATAATGGCGGCCACACAAAATATTGACACTTTGGGCCCAATTTGGACATTTTCACTTAGGGGTGTACTGACTTTTGTTGCCAGCGGTTTAGACATTAATGGCTGTGTGTTGAGTTATTTTGAGGGGACAGGAAATTTACACTGTTATACAAGCTGTACACTCACTACTTTACATTGTAGACAAGTGTCATTTCTTCAGTGTTGTCACATGAAAAGAGAGAAGAAAAGATTTACACAAATGTGAGGGGTGTACTTACTTTTGTGAAATACTGTATATTCTACAGTTTTTTTGTTTTGTTTTAAAAAAAATAAATAACATGGAACCCCCCCCCCAACCAAAAAAAAAAGTTCCCTTAAAGTACATACCAGTATGTTTGGTCCCAATGTCATTTTTTTACAAAGAAAACGAAGCTGTCAGGGAAATGTCATTTACTGGCAACTTAAATGACGCTTTGGGGGAGATTTACTAGAACTGGAATAGTCAGAATCTGGTGCAGCTGTGAATGGCAGCCAATCAGCTTCTAATTTCAGCTTGCTCAATTAAGCTCTGACGGGAAGCCCCCGCTATCACATCGGGCCATTTTGACATGCGATTTAAAATGTCGAATCGCTGCCTTTTGACAGCAACGGCTTTGCGCGCTTTTACTATATACGCATGCATGACTACCATTTTTATTTTTTGGACAATAAAATTATAGTTAGGTTTTTGGATTGTGTATTTGAAATAACACAGAACACATGTAATCGCACTATATGTGGATTTGCATATTGTCAGCTATGATTCTGATGAGGTGATTTTCGGTAAATCGCAGCAGCGCAGCACTTTTATTTTGTAGGTATTTTTGGTGCCGGGGAACTTGCTGTAGGCGGTAGCAGTAGCTGAGCATTGGGGGCTGTGGTCGTTTTGAGTTTATTTGGCAGCACATAAAGTATTTATTAGTTCTAAAAATCCCTATGTAGCCAGTGACTCGGGGCTCCTGTACACCTCCTTGCATGCTGGAGTGAGTTGTGTAGGGGGATGGTATCGCATGCTGCTGGTTATCATTTTATTTTTTTATTATTCTATCGAAGTGTCTCAAAATGACACTTCATTGAACTCTATGGGGGTTATTTACTAAAGGCAAATCCACTTTGCACTGACAGTACACTTGGAAGTAAAGCCGCTGTAGATCCGAGGGGGACATGCAAGGAAAATAAAAAAAACAGCATTTTAGCTTGCACGTGATTGGATGATAAAATCAGCAGAGCTTCCCCTCTTTTCAGATTTTCCCCTTAGATTGAGAGCGACTGCACTTTCAAGTGCACTTGCAGTGCAAAGTGGATTTACCTTTTCGTAAATAACCCCCTATGAACACCAGCGTGTTCCGAGGTGCTTTGAGATGCATTTCATACTGCGGTGCTTTGAGAGGCATTGCCAGGGGCGGACTGACAACTCATGGGGCCCCCGGGCAATAGGAGATTAAGGGGCCCCCAGGCAATCAGAGATTATGGGGCCACACAGTATACAATCACACAGTATACAATCACACAGTATACACACACAGTATACAATCACACAGTATACACACACAGTATACAATCACACAGTATACACACACAGTATACAATCACACAGTATACAATCACACAGTATACACACACAGTATACAATCACACAGTATACAATCACACAGTATACAATCACACAGTATACACACACAGTATACAATCACACAGTATACAATCACACAGTATACACACACAGTATACAATCACACAGTATACAATCACACAGTATACAATCACACAGTATACACACACAGTATACAATCACACAGTATACACACACAGTATACAATCACACAGTATACAATCACACAGTATACACACACAGTATACAATCACACAGTATACACACACAGTATACAATCACACAGTATACACACACAGTAAACAATCACACACAGTATACACAGACATGTTTCTATTGGCTGAGAAGGTACTGGAGAGGTGGGGCTATAATCTCGGGATTTTTAGACCAAAAGGATGTCGGTAAGGGATATTTCAGAGACAGATTTTTACATACTGTCCCTAGTGGCCTGGGGCCCTCGGGCAATGCCCGAGTGGCCGAATGGTCAGTCCGCCCCGGTGCATTGCACACTGTGGTGCTTTGAGATGCATTATATATTGCTGTGCTTTGGGATGCATTATATACTGCGGTGCTTTGATGATGCATTGTATACTGCAGTGCTTTGAGATGCATTATATACTGCAGTGTTCTGATGATGCATTGTATACTGCGGTGCTTTGAGATGCATTATATACTGCAGTGCTTTGATGATGCATTGTATACTGTGGTGCTTTGATGATGCATTGTATACTGCAGTGCTTTGATGATGCATTGTATACTGCGGTGCTTTGATGATGCATTGTATACTGCGGTGCTTTGATGATGCATTGTATACTGTGGTGCTTTGAGATGCATTATATACTGCGGTGCTTTGAGATGCATTGTATACTGCGGTGCTTTGAGATGCATTATATACTGCAGTGCTTTGATGATGCATTGTATACTGTGGTGCTTTGATGATGCATTGTATACTGCGGTGCTTTGATGATGCATTGTATACTGCGGTGCTTTGATGATGCATTATATACTGTGGTGCTTTGAAATGCATTGTATACTGCGGTGCTTTGAGATGCATTGTATACTGTGGTGCTTTGAGATGCATTATATACTGCGGTGCTTTGAGATGCATTGTATACTGTGGTGCTTTGAGATGCATTATATACTGCGGTTCTTTGAGATGCATTGTATACTGTGGTGCTTTGATGATGCATTATATACTGTGGTGCTTTGAAATGCATTGTATACTGCGGTGCTTTGAGATGCATTGTATACTGCGGTGCTTTGATGATGCATTGTATACTGCGGTGCTTTGAGATGCATTGTATACTGCGGTGCTTTGAGATGCATTGTATACTGCGGTGCTTTGATGATGCATTGTATACTGCGGTGCTTTGATGATGCATTGTATACTGCGGTGCTTTAATGATGCATTATATACTGCGGTGCTTTGATGATGCATTGTATACTGCGGTGCTTTGAGATGCATTGTATACTGCGGTGCTTTGATGATGAATTATATACTGTGGTGCTTTGAGATGCATTGTATACTGCGGTGCTTTGAGATGCATTGTATACTGTGGTGCTTTGAAATGCATTGTATACTGCGGTGCTTTGATGATGCATTGTATACTGCGGTGCTTTGAGATGCATTGTATACTGCGGTGCTTTGAGATGCATTGTATACTGCGGTGCTTTGATGATGCATTGTATACTGCGGTGCTTTGATGATGCATTGTATACTGCGGTGCTTTAATGATGCATTATATACTGCGGTGCTTTGATGATGCATTGTATACTGCGGTGCTTTGAGATGCATTGTATACTGCGGTGCTTTGATGATGAATTATATACTGTGGTGCTTTGAGATGCATTGTATACTGCGGTGCTTTGAGATGCATTGTATACTGTGGTGCTTTGAGATGCATTGTATACTGCGGTGCTTTGATGATGCATTATATACTGCGGTGCTTTGAGATGCATTGTATACTGCGGTGCTTTGATGATGCATTGTATACTGCGGTGCTTTAATGATGCATTGTATACTGCGGTGCTTTGATGATGCATTGTATACTGCGGTGCTTTGAGATGCATTGTATACTGCGGTGCTTTGATGATGCATTGTATACTGCGGTGCTTTGATGATGCATTGTATACTGTGGTGCTTTAATGATGCATTATATACTGCGGTGCTTTGATGATGCATTGTATACTGCGGTGCTTTGAGATGCATTGTATACTGCGGTGCTTTGATGATGAATTATATACTGTGGTGCTTTGAGATGCATTGTATACTGCGGTGCTTTGAGATGCATTGTATACTGTGGTGCTTTGAGATGCATTGTATACTGCGGTGCTTTGAGATGCATTGTATACTGCGGTGCTTTGATGATGCATTGTATACTGCGGTGCTTTGATGATGCGTTGTATACTGCGGTGCTTTGATGATGCATTGTATACTGCGGTGCTTTAATGATGCATTATATACTGCGGTGCTTTGATGATGCATTGTATATTGCGGTGCTTTGAGATGCATTGTATACTGCGGTGCTTTGAGATGCATTGTATACTGTGGTGCTTTGAGATGCATTGTATACTGCGGTGCTTTGATGATGCATTGTATACTGCGGTGCTTTGATGATGCATTGTATACTGTGGTGCTTTAATGATGCATTATATACTGCGGTGCTTTGATGATGCATTGTATACTGCGGTGCTTTGAGATGCATTATATACTGCGGTGCTTTGATGATGCATTGTATACTGCGGTGCTTTGAGATGCATTATATACTGCGGTGCTTTGATGATGCATTGTATACTGTGGTGCTTTAATGATGCATTATATACTGCGGTGCTTTGATGATGCATTGTATACTGCGGTGCTTTGAGATGCATTATATACTGCGGTGCTTTGATGATGCATTGTATACTGTGGTGCTTTAATGATGCATTATATACTGCGGTGCTTTGATGATGCATTGTATACTGCGGTGCTTTGATGATGCATTGTATACTGCAGTGCTTTGAGATGCATTGTATACTGCGGTGCTTTGATGATGCATTGTATACTGCGGTGCTTTAATGATGCATTGTATACTGCGGTGCTTTGATGATGCATTGTATACTGCGGTGCTTTGAGATGCATTGTATACTGCGGTGCTTTGAGATGCATTGTATACTGCGGTGCTTTGAGATGCATTGTATACTGCGGTGCTTTGAGATGCATTGTATACTGCGGTGCTTTGAGATGCATTGTATACTGCGGTGCTTTAATGATGCATTATATACTGCGGTGCTTTGAGATGCATTGTATACTGCGGTGCTTTGAGATGCATTGTATACTGCGGTGCTTTGATGATGCATTATATACTGCGGTGCTTTGATGATGCATTGTATACTGCGGTGCTTTGCAATGCATTTTTATGCAATACACCTAAATGCAGGTGAGAAGACGCAGCTCTGTCGGATCTTGTCAGCCACTCTATCCATTTTTACATTCATTGCTGACAACCAATGTATGTGAGGAGGGGCGGGGGCTGGTCTATAGCACTGACCACCAATACAGGGGGAAAGGGTTCAATAACACTAGTAATGTGAGGAGGGGGTGGAATCACACTGCCAATGTCCATCAATGTGGGTGTTACTAATATGGCCAATGACACTACTGGTGGGGGGGGGGGGGGGTAATTGCAGTCCTGGCACCAATGCTGGGGGTCGGTCCATTGTGGTCGCTGACACCAATTCTGGATGTTATTATGGTGGACACTATTACTAGTACTGGGGTTTATAAGGTGCTTACTGACACCAATGCTGGGGGTTATTACTGCAGTACTGACACCAATGCTGGGGGTTATTACTGCAGTACTGACACCAATGTTGAAGGTTATTACTGAGGTTACTGACACCAGTGCTGGGATCTATTAATCCACCCTCTGACAACAACTCTAGGGGCTATTACTGCACCCATCGCTATCAGTGATGGGAGTCATTACTGCTCCCACTGACTCCAATGCTGGGGGTTATTATTAAGCCATGCCCCATATTTGACACAGTGCAAATCACACTGCCAATGTCCATTAATGTGGGTGTTATTATTATGGCCACTGACACCACTTGGGGGGGAGGGGGGGGGGGGGTTATTGCATTCCTGGCACTGGTGGTCATCATTGTGATTGCTGACACCAATTGGGGATGTTATTATGGTGGGCAATATTACCAGTACTGGGATTTTTAAGGTGGTTACTAACACCAATGCTGGGGCTTATTACTGCAGTCACTGACACCAATGCTGGAGGTTATTACTGCAGTCACCAACACCAATGCTGGGGGTTATTACTGCAGTCACTGCCACCAATGCTGGAGGTTATTACTGCAGTCACTGACGCCAATGCTGGAGGTTATTACTGCAGTCACCGACACCTATGTGGGGGTTATTACTGCAGTCACCGACACCAATGCTGGGGGTTATTACTGCAGTCACCGACACCAATGCTGGGGGTTATCACTGCAGTCACCGATACCAATGCTGGGGGTTATTACTGCAGTCACCGACACCAATGCTGGGGGTTATTACTGCAGTCACCGACACCAATGCTGGGGGTTATTACTGCAGTCACCGACACCAATGTTGGGGGTTATTACTGCAGTCACCGACACCAATGCTGGGGGTTATTACTGCAGTCACTGACACCAATGCTGGGGGTTATTACTGCAGTCACCGACACCAATGCTGGGGGTTATTACTGCAGTCACCGACACCAATGCTGGGGGTTATCACTGCAGTCACCGATACCAATGCTGGGGGTTATTACTGCAGTCACCGACACCAATGCTGGGGGTTATTACTGCAGTCACCGACACCAATGCTGGGGGTTATCACTGCAGTCACCGATACCAATGCTGGGGGTTATTACTGCAGTCACCGACACCAATGCTGGGGGTTATTACTGCAGTCACTGACACCAATGCTGGGGGTTATTACTGCAGTCACCGACACCAATGCTGGGGGTTATTACTGCAGTCACCGACACCAATGCTGGGGGTTATCACTGCAGTCACCGACACCAATTCTGGGGGTTATTACTGCAGTCACCGACACCAATGCTGGGGGTTATTACTGCAGTCACCGACACCAATGCTGGGGGTTATTGCTGCACCCACTGACACCAATGCTGGGGGTTATCACTGCAGTCACCGATACCAATGCTGGGGGTTATTACTGCAGTCACCGACACCAATGCTGGGGGTTATTACTGCAGTCACCGACACCAATGCTGGGGGTTATCACTGCAGTCACCGACACCAATTCTGGGGGTTATTACTGCAGTCACCGACACCAATGCTGGGGGTTATTACTGCAGTCACCGACACCAATGCTGGGGGTTATTACTGCAGTCACCGACACCAATGCTGGGGGTTATTACTGCAGTCACCGACACCAATGCTGGGGGTTATTGCTGCACCCACTGACACCAATGCTGGGGGTTTTTATTAAGCCATAACCCATATTCAGTGCAGTGCAAACCACACCCACTTTTTGACGTGGCACACAATGTTCACTGCATTTTCTTTCTTTTTTAAGAAAGGGGGCCCTAACTTATGATCTTACACACAGGTCTGCTGCATTCATAAAAGGCATCGATAGATAGTTGGATAGAGAACAATTGTTATACCATTTATTGATGAGCAGTGTATTTCAGTGTTTATATGAAGCATTATTATTAGAGAGGAACTTCACTCTGCTCACGTAATTTGTAATAAAAACATCTTTGCCATTCTGAAGCTTCCCTCCAAACACTTTGCATATTATTTTATATATACTGTGATTCTGTATTCTGAAATATGCTGCAGAAATCTCCCTCCCGCGGAGTGTGGCTGCATCGTGTGGGCAGATGAAGCTGCTGCCTGTTAACTTCCCGGACTTACACACCGCCAGCTCTGCAGCTCTCATTGACTCTCTTATGACTCATCCCCCTCCCTTCCTGGCAAACTCTGAGAGAGAGAGAGAGAGAGAGAGCGCTGTGCATGACATAAGCCTAGACTAATGACCAGACAAGAAGCAGTTAGTGGGCTGTATACGGGATTTACTAGCAGGGAAAAAAAATGTTTTACTATCCAAAGTTAAAACAACAAAACAAGGGCAGAAGATTTAATAGATGGAAATATGAAATAATAATAATAATACTTTAATGAATTTCACAATAGAGAAGAGGAGGATTGAACAAGCTGCAGCGATTACAATGTAGCAATTTGATGATCCTGAAATGAATTTGCATTCAGAGCTTCCCCCGGAGTTTATTGTCCGTTATTATAGAGAAAGTAACAATCCCGGCGCGATCGGCTCTAGACAGATCGTTTTATCTCAGGGGCTGCAGTTTGAAGAATTGTTGGATAATGTTTCTGGGGATCTGCAGGCAACAAAGTACAATGACTAAATAGACAGCTAATGTTCTCCAGGAAATACTGCAACTGTGCAGAGAGAAGACAGATGAATATGCAGGCGAGGGGTTAACGTTACATTAAAGAAGAATACTCCCTTTACCCCCCCCCCCCCCCCCAGAGGACATTGTGAATGTATTGCTTTGTCCCACGTCTCTATGTGTTTTCTAAGGCTAGGTACAAGGTCCGACAAGGAGCCCCCACCTTTCCCCGTGGCCTTCCAACAACACAGCTAGCAAGGAGATAACTACCCTGTTTCCCCCAAAAATAAGACCTAGCGTGATTGTCAGTGATGGCTGCAATATAAGCCCTACCCCCAAAATAAGCCCTAGTTAAAGTAGGTCTTATTTTCAGGGTAGGTCTTATTTTCGGGGAAAATCACTGCTCCATGAGTTTGCCCAAGACATTTTTTTTGCTAAATTTGGACTTTTTCTTTTTCTGAAGAGTCATTGGTTTTTCTAAGAACACATAAATAAAAGAGGTAGCATGGCACAGACTAAAGCGACTAAAGCTGCAATCATCTTGCACACAGAGCATAAGGTTACGGCCACTAATTAAAAGTTACAGTTAATGAAAGTTATGCAGAATTAAAATAATAATTGGAAAAGATCTCTGATGAGTTACAAGATAACCAAGGGATGACTCCCACCTTGGGTACCACTGAATCCCCCCCCCCCCCCCTGATGAAACGAAGGTTCGGATTTGGGGTAAGTTGGCAAACTTAATAAAAGTCTTGGCGCTGAATCCAACCCCCCCCCCCCCCCCCCGTTAAAATAAATGTGAGACCAATGTTCACATGGACCCCCCCCCCCCCCCCCGGGCAAGGTAACGGAACAGTGTTGAGAGCATGTGGTCTAGTATGGTTCAGGAGAGTGTAGGGCCACACATTCAGGGCCGTCTTTAAGGCAGGGCAAAAGGGGCAGCTGCCCTGGGCCCTGTCATTGTTGTGGGGCCCAAAGCAGCTGCCTCATACTCACCAACTATCCCAGTTTACGTTCCCTTGTCCCTTGAGGTTTTAGTCCTGTGCTGTGTCCTGATAGCTGCTGTCCAGCTCTGACCTAGTGTTGTGTACAGATGACTCACCTGCAGACCCTGTGTTTACATGTAAATAACCGGAATTCATATGTAAATAGCAGTGACACAAATATGTAATTAGCGGAGACCAACGGCATTGATATGTAAATAATGCCGCGTACACACGATCAAACAAGCGGGTGGAAAAGTCCGGCAAACTGAAGTCCGCCAGACAATCCCCCCGTGTGTAGCCTCCGGCATACTTGTTTGACCCGAAAGTACGGCGGACTTAGAAAGTAGTTTTGCACTCCAATCTTCCCGCCGGACTCGCATTTCGGCGGACAATCCGGCCGTGTGTGTGCCAGTCCGCCGTACTTTTGAAATGAGCGGACTTTTCCCGCCCGGAGGAAAGTCCGCTCATTTCGAGCGGGTCTGCAGGTAGGCGGGCCCGCGAAGGAGACGCCGCTGGCGGCGACAGAACACCGGGCCACCGCCTGTAAAAGAGCTAGAAGAAGGCGCGGTGGCCCGGCAGAAGAACCGAAGAGGGGGACAAGACCCCCGAAGTCGGAAGAAGAGGCCGCAGCGACGAAGAAAAATGCCAGGCTCCTCCGCTAGTAAAAGAGCTAGAAGAAGATATCGGAGGAGTCCGGCGAGAAGACCCCCCAAGACGGAAGACCCCCGGAGCTGCGCAATAAATTATTTTATCTCGTGTGTTGTGGTTTTTTTTTGTACTTTATTTTACAGGTGAATGGGTAGGGGTACATTGTACCCCATACTCATTCACATAGGGTGGGGGGCCGGTATCCGGGGGCCCACTTATTAAAGGGGGCTCCCGGATTCCGATAAGCCCCCCGCCCGCAGACCCCGACAACCAACGGCCAGGGTTGTCGGGAAGAGGCCCTTGTCCTCATCAACATGGGGACAAGGTGCTTTGGGGTGGGGGGGCCGCGCTGCCCCCCCTTCCCCAAGGCACCCCCCATGTTGAGGGCACGCGGCCTGGTACGGCTCAGGGGGGGGGGGGGGGCGCTCGCTCGCCCCTCCTTTCCTGGCCGGCTGGGTAGCGTGCTCGGACAAGGGTCTGTTGTGGACTTTGGGGGGGACCCCCACGCCGATTTTTTTCG
Source organism: Lithobates pipiens (assembly GCF_037356315.1). Classification (NCBI taxonomy): domain Eukaryota; kingdom Metazoa; phylum Chordata; class Amphibia; order Anura; family Ranidae; genus Lithobates; species Lithobates pipiens. The sequence goes on from NW_027507789.1 coordinate 2,637,641, forward strand.
GCGTTGGGGTTCCCCTTTAAGTCCATACCAGGCGGCGGGGCCAGCGACGTATCCTTTGCGGGCCCCGCCTACCTGGAGATGCGCTCGGAATCAGCTGACTTTCCTCCGTGTGTGTGGGCGAGTCCGTTCATTTCAAAAGTAGGGTGGATAGTATGGCGGACTTAGTACGCCGTATTAGTCCGCTGAAAAAGTGCCGTGTGTGGGCAAGTAGCCCGTTCGGAAAGTCCGACGGACAGTCTGGCGGGAAGTCCGCCAGACTAAGTACGTCGGACAGACGGCTACGTGTGTACGCGGCTTAAGGCAGCATTCATATGTATACCATGCCCCCCTGCAGTGAGGAGATGATGTGCTGTAACCTATAGCAACCAGTGAACAGTATTACTGTACAGTTATCTCTAGCAGCCAATCAACAAGCAGAAATCATGTGCTGTGACCTCTAGCAACTAATCAGTGAGCCTTAAGGAGTGCTGTAACCTCTAGCAACCAGTCAGTAAGCAGTAATGATATGCTGTAATCTCTGGCAACCAAATGCAATCGCTGCCTGATCTGATACAGTAAACTGATTTTAAGTCTAGCTGCTATTTATTGTATGTCTCAGAGCAGGTGGAGAGTGAAATTGCCTGGGGGGAGGGGGGGCCCTAAGAAAATTTTCGCCCAGGGCCCAATCAATATTAAAGAGGGCCCTGCACACATTCACCCCCCCTCCTTTCTTGGCCACGCTCAGATAAGGGTCCTTATTTGATTTTGGGGAACCCCAGCTGAGAACCGTCAAAGGTTGTTTGTGGATGAGCCAGAGCTGCCGCAGCCAGAGGGTTCAGCTGATCGACAATCATTATGTCTACCAGATAAGGCCACCTACAATGCTGAGACTTGGAAATAAACTGGATTGGCCCTCCATTCCAGAACCAGTGAGGTGGGGCTCCTGATGGTGACCATACACCGGTATAACCTGGAGGCAGAAAAGGTAAGGAAAAGAAGATTATCCAAAGAAGCGAAGAGGGAAGAGGCGACGGTGAATTGGGGAGGAATGTGGAAGGGAGCTTCTGGAAGGAGGAAGGCGAGGTGGGAACGGTGATAGGCCATGGAGGAAGGGTTTATCTTAAAGCAGCATGGACTCGTTCATCGTTTGGTTTGGAGCTTCTTTTCTATTTTATGCTTTAAGTCACACTCCAGATACCTAATTAGAGGAGTCTTTTTGTATGTGAGCCGCCTTACCAAAGCCAATGAGCTTATTGAGGCATGAGATTTTCTTGGTTTCATTACATTTTCAGATTCTAGAACCTCTTGGAGATGTTTTTCTTGCAGCTCTCTTGAATGTCGCCTCCCCACCTTGCTATGGTAAAAAAGACACTGAAATTGTCCTCTGCAGAGATTGGGTTCATCTGGCTCTGAAGCATTCCTGAGCTTTCAGAATTATAAATGACAAAGCTCGATAAGAAAATCCCTGGAGTTCTCAGCGGAAAGGCTAAAGCTACGTCTAGTGTACCGTGTAAAGCACATCACCGCTTCACGCTGCGGCAGCGGACCATCTCGGAGACAGAAGGCTATTTCGGAGAAGGTTAACTCCATCTGCCACAGACAACCACATCCAGCGGACCACCGGGGAACTATAATTTACAGGAAGGACTCTTCTCTTCCAACACTAGAATATGTAAGTACAACCAGGGAATGTTTTTTAGGGGAAGAGCTCTTCCAACACTATTATATGGCAGGTCAACCGGGAAATTATTCTTTATGGGAAAGGCTCTTCCAACACTAGTATATGAAAGACAACCAGGGAATTATTTACATGAAGAGGTTTCCCAACCCTGGTATGTGGCAGGACAACTGGGAAATTATCATTTTGGCAAAGGCGCTTCCAACACTAGTATATGGCAAGACAATGGGGGGGATAGTCATTTATGGGAAGGGCTCTTCCAACACTGGTATATGGCAACACAACCAGTGAACGGGAAGGACTTTTCCAACACTAGTATATGAAAGACAACCAGGGAATTATTTACATGAAGAGGTTTTCCAACGCCAGTATGTGGCAGGACAATTGGGCAATTATAATTTTGGCAAAGGCGCTTCCAACACTAGTTTATGGCAAGACAATGGGGGGATAGTTATTTATGGGAAGGGCTCTTCCAACACTGGTGTATGGCAACACAGCCAGTGAACGGGAAGGACTTTTCCAACACTAGTATATGAAAGACAACCAGGGAATTATTTACATGAAGAGGTTTTCCAACCCTGGTATGTGGCAGGACAACTGGGCAATTATAATTTTGGCAAAGGCTCTTCCAACACTAGTATATGGCAAGGCAATGGGGGGGATAGTTATTTATGGGAAGGGCTCTTCCAACACTGGTATATGGCAATGCAACCAGTGAACGGGAAGGACTTTTCCAACACTAGTATATGCAAAGTCAGCTAGGGAATTACTTAGGAGAAAGGCTCTTCCAATGCTAGCAGATTGCAAGACAACCAAGGAATTATAATTCACAGCAGAGGTTCTCAAATCCTGTCCACGGGACCCACTAACAGGCCAGGTTTGCAAGATACCTGAAATAAACACAGGTGATATAATTTGCTGCTTAGTGATTGCAGTATTCTAGTCTGCATCTCCCCAAAGTAATACTTAAAATCTGACCTGTTAGTGGGCCTTGAGGACAGGAGTTGAGAACCACTACCGTAAATAATAATTCCTTGGTTGTCTTGCCATCTGCCAGCATTGAAAGAGCCTTTCTCCTAAGTAATTCCCCAGTTGGCCTTGCATATACTGGTGTTGGAATTTGGAAAAGTCCTTCCCATTCCCTGGTTGTGTTGCCATATATGGCCAAGCAACACGGGAATTATTTACCAGAAGCACCATTCCTATACATGGCATATACACATGGTGTATACTACCATGCGTATACATGGTAGCACATGGCGAGATAACTGGGGAGTTACTATTTACAGGAAAAGCTTCTCCAACACTGGTATATGGAAAGATAACCTGAGAATTATTATTTATGGGAAGAGCTCTTTTAACACTAGTTTATGGCAGGACAACTGGGTAATTATAAATTTGTAAAAAGCACTCTGACTTCCAACACTAGTATATGGCAAGGCAACAGGGAATACTTGTTTAATGAGAAGGGCTCTTCCAACGCTAGTGTATTTCAAGACAACCAGGAAATTATTATTTATGGCAAGGGCTGTTCCATTGCAAGTATACGGCATAATTTTTTTTATGGGAAGAGGTTTTTCCAACACCAGTATATAGCAGGACAACTGGGAAATTACAATTTTGTTAAAGGCTCTTCTAACACTAGTATACGGCAAGACAACCAGGGAATAGGAAGACCTTTTCCAACACTAGTCAATGGCAAGACAACTGGAGAATTACTTATGAGAAAGGCTCTTCCAATGCTAGCAGATGGCAAGGCAACCAAGGAATTATTATTTACAGAAAGGGCCCCAACTCTAGTATATGGCCAGGCAACGGGAGAATTACTTATGAGAAAGGCTCTTCCAATGCTAGTACATGGCAAGGCAACCAATTAATTATTATTTACAGAAAGGGCTCCAACTCTAGTATATGGCCAAGCAACTGGAGAATTACTTATGAGAAAGGCTCTTTCAATGCTAGCAGATGGCAAGGCAACCAAGGAATTATTATTTACAGAAAGGGCCCCAACTCTACTATATGGCCAGGCAACGGGAGAATTACTTATGAGAAAGGCTCTTCCAATGCTAGTACATGGCAAGGCAACCAAGGAATTATTATTTACAGAAAGGGCCCCAACTCTACTATATGGCCAGGCAACGGGAGAATTACTTATGAGAAAGGCTCTTCCAATGCTAGTACATGGCAAGGCAACCAAGGAATTATTATTTACAGAAAGGGCTCCAACTCTAGTATATGGCCAGGCAACTGGAGAATTACTTATGAGAAAGGCTCTTCCAATGCTAGCAGATGGCAAGACAACCAAGGAATTATTATTTACAGAAAGGGCTCCAACTCTAGTATATGGCCAGGCAACAGGAGAATTACTTATGTGAAGTGCTCTTCCGATGCCAGTACAAGGCAAGGAAAATGGGGAATTATAATTTAAGGGAAGAGCTTTTCCAACAATGGTAAGTGGCAAGACAACCGGGAAATTATCATTCACAGGAAAGGTTCTTCTAATACTACTATATGGAAAGGCTAATATTTACAGGGAGAGTTCTCTCAAAGCCAGTACAAGGAGAGAAAACCGGGGAATTATTATTTATGGGAAGGGCTCCAACACTAGTCTGTGGCAAGACAACCGGGGAATTATTATTTATGGGTTAAACTCTTCCAGCACTAGTATATGGCAAGACAACAGAGCAATTATTATTTATAGAAAAAGCTCTTCTAACACTAGTATGTGGTATGACAACCAGGGAATTATTATTTATGGAAAGAGCTCTTCCAACACTAAGATATGGCATGACAACCGGTGAACAAATGTTGAAGGGAAGGAATCTTCCAACACTAGTCTATGGCAAGACAACAGGCAATACTTGTTTAATGCGAAGGCCTCTTCCATTTCTAGTGTATTTCAAGACAACCAGGAAATTATTATTTATGGGAAGGGCCGTTCCATCGCAAGTATATGGCATAACAGCCATGGAATTATTTGCAAAAAGATCTCTTCCAACACCAGTACAGGGAAAAGTTTTTTTATGGGAAGAGTTTTTCCAACACCAGTATATAGCAGGACAACTGGGAAATGACAATTTTGGTAAAAGCTCTTCTAGCACTAGTATACAGCAAGACAACCAGGGAATAGGAAGACCTTTTCCAACACTAGTCAATGGCAAGACAACTGGAGAATTACTTATGAGAAAGGCTCTTCCAATGCTAACAGATGGCAAGGCAACCAAGGAATTAATATTTACAGAAAGGGCCCCAACTCTACTATATGGCCAGGCAACGGGAGAATTACTCATGAGAAAGGCTCTTCCAATGCTAGTACATGGCAAGACAACCGGGGAATTATTACTTATGGGAAGGGCTCCAACACTAATCTATGGCAAGACAACCGGGGAATTATTATTTATAGACAGAGCTCTTCCAACACTAGCATATAAAAAGATGTCTTGGGAATTATTATTTACAGAAAGAGCTTTTCCAACATTGGTATGTGACAACCGGGGAATTATTATTTATGGGTAAAACTCTTCCAGCACTAGTATATGGCAAGACAACAGTGCAATTATTATTTATAGACAAAGCTCTTCCAACACTAGTATATAAAAAGATGTCCTGGGAATTATTATTTACAGAAAGAGCTTTTCCAACACTAGTATATGGCATGACAACCGGTGAACAAATATTGAAGGGGAGGAATTATTATTTACAGAAAGGGCCCCAACTCTACTACCGTATATACTCGAGTATAGGTCGATCCGAATATAAGCCGAGGCCCCTAATTTACCACAAAAAAACTGGGAAAACTTATTGACTCGTGTATAAGCCGAAGATGAGACATGCAGCAGCTACTGTTACAGCTTAAAAGAGTGGAAAAGAGGGTCAACAATGCCCATCTGCAGCTGCATACCTCCCTGTATACCTCCCTGTATACCTCCCTGTGTACCTCCCTGTGTACCTCCCTGTGTACCTCCCTGTGTACCTCCCTGTGTCCATTGCAGCCTACCTGTGTCCTGTGCATGCCTCGGTGTGCCAATCTGCAGCCTCTGTGTCCTTCTGCAGGCTCTGTGTCCTTCTGCAGCTCTGTGTCCTTCTGCAGCTCCGTGTGCCATTGTGTGCCATTTTGCACCGATCAGCATGTATCAGCATGTCATAAAAACATGCCAGGATTCAAAAGCCTCTCCTCCTCGTCTGTGACAGACGGCGGCCATTCCACTGTTCAAAAGCCGCGCCTCCCTGTCTGTGATAGGCGGAACACTCAATTTCCCAGCAGTCAGTGTTCCGCCTATCACGGACATCCTCTCATCCTCGTCCGTAGTATGAGGATGAGCGGATGTCCGTGATAGGCGGAACACTGACTGCTGGGAAATTGAGTGTTCCGCCTATCACAGACAGGGAGGCGTGGCTTTTGAACAGTGGAATGGCCGCCGTCTGTCTGCTCGACACGCTGATCAGGTAGGCAGACGGCGGTGACTCGAGTATAAGCCGAGGGGGCACTTTCGGCCTAAAAAAAGGGGCTGAAAATCTCGGCTTATACTCGAGTATATACGGTATATGGCCAGGCAACTGGAGAATTACTTACGTGAAGTGCTCTTCCAGTACAAGGCAAGTAAAATGGGGAATTATTATTTAAGGGAAGAGCTTTTCCAACAATGGTAAGTGGCAAGACAACCGGGAAATTATCATTTACCGGGAAAGGCTCTTCTAATACTACTATATGAAAAGGCTAATATTTACAGGGAGAGCTCTCTCAACGCCAGTACAAGGAAAGACAACCGGGGAATTATTATTTACAGAAAGAGCTTTTCCAACACTAGTATGTGGCATGACAACCGGGGAATTATTATTTATGGGAAGGGCTCCAACACTAATCTATGGCAAGACAACCGGGGAATTATTATTTACAGAAAGAGCTTTTCCAACACTAGTATGTGGCATGACAACCGGGGAATTATTATTTACGGAAAGAGCTCTTCCAACACTAGTATGTGGCATGACAACCGGGGAATTATTATTTACAGAAAGAGCTTTTCCAACACTAGTATGTGGCATGACAACCGGGGAATTATTATTTACAGAAAGAGCTTTTCCAACACTAGTATGTGGCATGACAACCGGGGAATTATTATTTATGGGAAGGGCTCCAACACTAATCTATGGCATGACAACCGGGGAATTATTATTTACGGAAAGAGCTCTTCCAACACTAGTATGTGGCAAGACAACCGGTGAACAAATATTGAAGGGGAGGAATCTTCCAACACTAGTATATGGCAGAACATCTGGGAATGTTTTATTTACAAGTCGGTTCTTCCAATACTAGTATATGGCAAGACAACTGGGGAATTATTATTTATAGGAAGAGCTCTTCCAAAGATATTTTTTTTGCATGCTAAGTAATGTGTAAGTGAAACACTTACTGGTATTTATTATCTCTGGCAGGGATGAGAGTACTCCTGACAATGCCTTCAACTGCTTTCCCCTCCAAACAGATGGTACCATCTTGGTTCCGGCACCATCCAGGGTCCAAATCTACTTCCTGGACTGGGATGTCAGCACAAACATGACACAATCAATCTTGCTCCTGTGCACTTCTTGACTGTGATCAGACCTAGCTGCAGCCTCTAAGGCTGGATTCACACCTACGGCAGTTTTAGTGCTTTTAGCAGTTTGCAGATTTGCACTACAGTCCATTTATCATGGTTTCCTATGGAACACGTTCTGTAGTGCAAATCTGCAAAATGCAAAAAGCACTAAAAATGCCAATAGGTGTGGATCCAGCCTTAATCTTTGACTTGCAACAAATTAACAAATTTACAATCAGTGAGAGAAAAGGAGACTAAGGAAAATGCTTTCTCTGCCTGCAGCAGACTGATGACATCATCTCAATCTTTGCACTGGAGCTTAAATTAAAAATGCTAAAAGTTCTTTCCACAAAAAGTTAATCTTGTTATATTGTATATTGTATTGCATTTCTGCAACTAATACACACTCAGTGACGTCAGAACTCCTGATCTGCCTGCTTTTTAGAAGCCAGTGACTCGGAAAGTAGTGAAGCCATGCGACCAGCATGACGGTCACCCAACTAGTATTTTTAAAGGGAAGTCAGCAATGACAGCACACAATGCAGGGCTGTCTTTAATATTAACTGGACCCGGGGGAAACATTTTCCTGGGCCCCCTCTTCCACGCAATTTCGCTCTCCGCATGCTTTGAGACATACAATAAATAACAGCTAAAAATCAGTTTACTGATTCAGATTAGGCAGTGATTGCGATTGGTTGCCAGAGGTTACAGTGTATCATTACCGCTCACTGACTGGCTGCTAGAGGTTACAGCACACATTACGTTTCACTGTTATTTTCTATAGGTTACAGCACATGACTTCTGCTTGTTGATTGGTTGCTAGAGATTACTGGACATCAATACTGCTTACTGATTGATTGCTAGAGGTTACTGGACATCTATACCACTCACTGATCGGTTGTTAGAGATTACAGCACATTATCACTGCTCACTGATTGATTGTTAGAGGTTACTGAACATCTATACCACTCACTAATCGGTTGTTAGAGGTTACAGCACATTATTACTGCTCACTGATTGATTGCTAGAGGTTACTGAACATCTATACCACTCACTAATTGGTTGTTAGAGATTACTGCACATTATCACTGCTCACTGATTCATTGTTAGAGGTTACTGAACATCTATACCACTCACTAATTGGTTGTTAGAGATTACTGCACATAATCACTGCTCACTGATTGATTGCTAGAGGTTACTGAACATTAGGCTTGTGCAATTCGTTTTGTAACGAATCGAAATTTGCCCGAATTTTGCATCTTTCGGACATTCGGATGCATCCGAATGTCCGAATAAAAAAATAACGAATTACAACGAATACGAAAGAAATATAACGAATGAATTTGAATGAATTCAACGTGATTCAGTAATTCTTTAAAGATCTAATGAAACAAAAGGTCAGCTCAAAGTAAATCTTATAGTCCAATCAGCTAATTAATTTTGTGCCGGAGGATGGATTACTGGCAAAGTGCATTCCTGAGAAGTGAGTTAGAAGGGTGTTGTATTATATTTGAGCCGAGGAGAAGAGACGTTGTCATTGTCTGTGTTAAAAGATTCAATAAACAAACGACTTTCCAAACTACAAATCATTATCACAAATGTCTACACATACATAAATAGCGAATTTCAACGAATACGAACGAATGAATTCGACACTCTTCGAATAATAACGAATTATCCGAAAACGTATTAACGTAACATAACAAATATAAAAGAACGAAATGATGTATTTTACGAATGACAACGGACCAAAACTAAACGAAATTTAACGTTGTGCACAAGTCTACTGAACATCTATACCACTCACTAATTGGTTGTTAGAGATTACTGCACATTATCACTGCTCACTGATTCATTGTTAGAGGTTACTGAACATCTATACCACTCACTAATTGGTTGTTAGAGGTTACTGAAAATTATTACCGCTCACTGATTGGTTGCAAGAGGTTAGTGTAAAGCATTACTGCTCACTGATTGGTTGTTAAAGGTTACTTCACATCATCTCCTCATTGCCTGCCTGCGTATTCACATGCACCAAAATTCAGGGTGCTGTGGCACCATGTTATTTTGAAGAAGGGTTCCACCTCCAATTTGCATACTTTTGCCGAACAGGCTGATGTTAGGCTTAATGACCACAGTTGTAAGCAGGACTTTTGAGCATGCTCCTTTACCTCCCCAGTGGGCAGCATTCAGCAGAAGTAATGGTGGATGTGACCTCAGGGGGACATGATATACATATGAATGCTGCCTCTATTTACATATCAATGTAGCGGTCCGCGGCTATTTACATATTAATGTCGCCACTATTTACATACCAATGCAGGTTATTTACATGTAAACACAGGGTCTGGAGGTGAGTCATCTGTATATGGCAATAGGGCAGAGCTGGGCAGCAGCAGCAGAAGTCTACACTGAGATATCGGGATACAGCACGGGACTAAAACTTCAAGGAATAAAGGGAATTTAAACGGGGATAGTTGGCAAGTATGAGGAAGCTGCTTTGGGCCCCACAACAATGACGGGGCCCAGGGCAGCTGCCCCTTTTGCCCGGCCTTAAAAAAAACGGTCCTGTGGGTTTGTTTCTCATTATGCTCCAGCACAAGGCTGAGACTCTTCCTAAACATATCTTGATGTGCCGTAGCAAACGATAGACTTGTAATTAGTGTATCTTCCCTGCAAACATCCGTATGCAAATTGCAAATCTGAGTTGTGCTGCAGGGACTGCTGACAACAAATCAGGTATTTATATCTCATGTTTCCCGAACAAAGCGCACGTCACACAGTCACATCAAGGGCCATCGCACTGAACAGCGATCCAGACACCACTTTACAAAACACGTAATAGGCCAATTAATATTTGATGGGGGAACGATTAAATATTTATGGAACGAGACCAAAGTTCCTGCAGCCTGTGAAGTAAGACACAGGAAGAGCACTTTGTTTTTTTTTCTCCCTCGTGTTGCGTGAAAGTCTCGCTGGAGGTCAACTTTTAGACAATCCCGATGTTTTCATTTCAAATACTGGAAGAGCCCGATGCATCAAAAGGGGCAGCCCTATTTCTTTCTATGTGAAAACTTCAGACTGCAATTCCTGGTTGGTCTCTCTGCAAGCATCTAAGATCCATTTTGAGGCCTCCTTGTCCTTATTTCTCATCTTTCAATTTGCGATCTTTTTAATATATTTGCAGGTGAGATCGGCATTTCCCACATCTTTGACCATATGCTATTGATGCCCTTGTGTTATATTATAATGTAAATATTTATGCTTGACCCATAATACTTGATAATATGTTTTTGTAACACTCTTCGTAATGTTTCAACTACATTTACTAAATGTTTTTTTGCATTTATTATCCAATACAGTATTACAAGCAATCTGTATCACACAAAGCTCCTGATGAAACTCGATTTGAGTGAAACATGTCGAGCGTGGTAAAAGTTATCCTGACCAAAATTGAATGATTTGTTGAAAATTGCTGTCCGTCGGATGTATTTACATCTATTGTGTTTTTAGTGACATGTATTTGTTAATAAATTTATAGATTTTATTTCTACCTATGATCTGTTTTTTGATCATTACTGGTTCCCATAAACGATTTCTGTACTTGATACCGTTAAAAGTCCCTGGAGGCTTGTTACCTCTTTCCCTGTCTCTATTTTTTGTACCTACTTGGAACTGATGATTTGGAAAGGGGATCACATTTTTGGAGAAAACCCTCTTAGTAGTATTGTAAAGCGCTGCGCAAACTGTTGGCACTATATAAATCCTGAATAATAATAATAATAATAATAATAATAATAATAGTAGTAGAAAAGAATATGCCTAACAAGCTAGGCAGGTCAGTTCTGCAAGAGGAGGAACACTCTTGTTTTACATTTAGAAAATGATAGGTAGCTCTTCTACAAAGATTCAGCACCATGGACAGCTATTGACATCCCTTTAAAATTTCTGAGTACTTAAAGCAGAGCTCCACCCTAAAGTGGAGCTTCCGCTCATTGGAACCCTCCCCCCCCCTCCGGCGCCACAATTGGCACCTTTCAGGGGGGAGGGGGGTGCAGGTACCTGTACAGTACAGGTATCTGCAACTACTTCCGGCATAGATATCTGCAGAAGGTACGCCCCTTTCCGCAGAATCTACGCCCCTTTCCGAAAGTCCCCCCGCTGCCTGCTGGGAAACACACGGATCCCAGAGACAGCGGGGACCGTCCTTATTGCGCAGCGCGACTCGCGCATGCGCAGTAGGGAACCCGGAAAATGAAGCCGCAAGGCTCCCCTTCCTGATTCCCATACCCAAGATGGCAGCGGCAGCACCCGAGAGACGATCGAGAGATCGGCTTCGGGTGCCGACATCGCGGGGGCGCGCTGGGCGGGTAAGTGTCATTATTTTAAAAGTCAGCAGCTGCAGTATTTGTAGCTGCTGGCTTTAAAAAAAAAAAAAAAAAAGGCGGACTCCCGCTTTAAAGCGGTTCTGCACCTTAAAAAAAAAATATTAAAAGCCAGCAGCTACAAATATTGCAGCTGCTGACTTTTAATAAATTGACACTTACCTGTCTCAGGGTCCAGCGATGTCGGCGGCAGATGACGAGCGATCGCTCATCTCTCTGCTGCCCCCCGCCGCCATCCCCTGTCAGGGAATCGGAAAGTGAAGCGTTGCGGCTTTACTGCCCGGTTCCCTACTGCGCATGCACGAGTCGCGCTGCGCTTCTCTGCTGGTCCCCGCTGTGTCCTGAGAACTGTGTGTTTCCCAGAACACAACGGGGGGGCGGGCGGGGCATCTGCGGTGGTCTGTCCCGGAAGTGGGTGCAGATACCTGGATTATCCAGGTAACTGCACCCCCCCCTCCCCCCTGAAAGGTGCTGATTGTGGCACCGGAGGGGGGGGGGGTATCAGATGAGCGGAACTTCCACTTCAGGGTGGAGAACCGCTTTAATGTGATTGTAGCCGTATTTCTGACTGAAATTATAACAACGACTATCCTCCTAGTGGCATTTCATTGCGGCATGCTCCAGCAGCCTCTTGTTGTCTCTGACAAGAAGACAAAGATGTTGATGGGCAAAAAAAGTCTTGTGACTTATCAGGTTGCCGGCCTTGTTGTGGAATCCCTACCATCCCTACCATCCTTTTTTTTTTTTTGCATTTCTCCGTGGCATTGATAGCTGGTAAGCGCCCATTCTTTGGCATTACAAAGACATTGATAAGCGCAATCCCTTTGGCATATCACTCTGGCCAGAATGAGCAATCATCCGCTGACACTAAGGCCGCGTACACACGGGCGGACTGTTCGCCCAACTTTGTCCGCTGAACAGTGTTTCAGCGGACAGTCCGCTCGTGTGTGGGCTTTCAGCGGACAGTTTCAGCGGACAGTCTGACGAACAAAGTTTTTCGGAAATCCCGTAAAACTGTCCGCTGAAACTTGGTTTGAGCGGACAGTCCGCTCGTGTGTAGGCTTGTTCGTCAAACTAAGTTCCGCGCATGCTCAGAAAGGATTTACACGCCGAAGGTTGCATTGCAGTGTATAGGACGTCGTTTTTCTAGTCCCGTCGTACGTGCTGTACACGTCATCGCGCACGGTTTCAGCGGACTGTTCGTTCATCGTGTGTGGTCAAGTCCGCTCATGCTAATTTTGAGTGGACTGTTTGTCAAACTGTTTGACGAACAAGGTTGGGCGAACAGTCCGCGCGTGTGTACGCGGCCTTAGCCCTTGTACACACGGTCAGAGAATCTGTCGGAATATGTCCTATCGGACCGTGTCGTAAGATAATCCGACTGTGTGTGGTATGCATCGGACTGATTCCGTCCGAATCTCCGTCCGACCCAATTTTCCAACATGTTGGAAAGATTTCCCGACCAACTGGGCCGGACGGACCTAATCCGATCATGTGTAGAGAATTCCGATCGGACAAAGTGCCACGCATGCTCAGATCAAATTCCTACATCAAAGCTATTCCCGTAGTCCCGTCGTAACGAAATTACGTCATCACATTCTGAAAGATCGGATTTTTCGCCAACTTGGCCCGACCGTGTGTATGCAACAGTTTCGGACAAAATCCGTCGGACAAAATTCTATGGATTTGGTTGGCAAAATCTCCGACCCGTGTGTGCGTGGGCTGAGAGGAATTCTATTATTTATTTATCGGCAAACAGAAACCATTTTTCTATTTTTTTTTGGCAATATATTATGTCAGATCGTCAAAAGCTGATTATCTGGGACAGAATTTTCGTGATACACCTGGAAATGAGAATACGTTTGCCTAGTTAGGCTTACAATATTGTGCTGAACCTTGCACAAAGTAGACAATTTATCAAACCCTCAGAGGAACACATATCCCAAAGCAATTTATCTTAATCTTATTCTTTTCATCTGCCAAAGCTTCCTGAAAGAAAGAAACGGTAGGTGGAAATGAAGTAGTGTGCCATGTCAAAATCTATGAAGATAAGAAAAAGATGTGGAGACTCCGAGATACCGGAAATGCTTCATGCCGAAGCGCTTCCCGCCTTGCTGTTCCAACACCATTAAGCCTTTCAATCAGATGAATTTTATCTTGTAAGCCCAGCCGAAAACCTCACCTATGTGTGAAGACGGAGTACTGATGGAACCGAGTGGGGTCTAATGGAAGGCTACAAGATGGGATGAGGTTTTAAAGCACCTCAGCATGTCCCATCATCCTTCACTGCTCCTAGGTCTTCAATAACATGTCTGGTATGGGTGGTATGGGACACACGGTGACGGCGCATGATCATGAACCTATTAAAGGCCAAATGAACTTGCAGGACCTGGAAGCTAGTGGAATTCACTGTAGTAGTGGCGCCTTCTTCAATGACTTCCAACAAGAATACCCCCAAGAGCACCATACTTGTACTAAGAGACCAGAAACATAGTTTATTGTTAAATGTATTACTATAAGGAAAGCCGATGCGTTTCTGGGACCTGCACACCTTCCCCTTTCCTCAGGGTTTCAGTCAGATAAGACTTCAACTATGCCTGGACTCAAAGACAATTCAAAAATCTTTTGTATGCCTCTTGCTTCAACCCCTGCCTGGCTCTGACTTCTCCCTTGTCTGCTGTCTGCCTTGACCCCTACCCATAACTTACTACTCCGATACTTGCCTGCTGTCTGCCTCAACCCCTTCCTGGTACTCTCTGACCTGCCACTTGTCTCAACCCCTGCCTGGACCTGACCACTCCCTTACCTGCTGCCTGCTGCCTGCCTTGACCCCTGACTACACCTGCCTATTCCCTCGCCTGCTGTCTGCCTCAACCCCTGCCTGGACCTGAGTAATCTCTGACCTGCCATCTGCCTGGACCTGACCACTCCCTTGCCTGCTGACTGCTGCTTGCCTTGACCCCTGACTACACCTGCCTATTCCCTCATCTGCTGTCTGCCTCAACCCCTGCCTGGACCCGAGTACTTTATGACCTGCCACCTGTCCCGACTCCTGCCTGGACCTGACTACTGCCTGCCTTGACCCCTGACTACACCTGCCTATTCCCTCATCTGCTGTCTGCCTCAACCCCTGCCTGGACCCGAGTACTCTATGAAATGCCACCTGTCCCGACTCCTGCCTGGACCTGACTACTGCCTGCCTTGACCCCTGACTACACCTGCCTACTGCCTTGCCTGTTGTCTGCCTCAAACCCTGCCTGGACCTGAGTACTCTCTACCAGCCACCTGTCTCAATCCCTGCCTGGACCTGACTACTCCCTTGCCTGCTGCCTGCCTTGACCCCTGACTACACCTGCCTACTCCCTCGCCTTTGGTCTGCCTTAACCCCTGCCTGGATCTGAGTACTCTCTGACCTGCCACCTGTCTCAATCCCTGCCTGGACCTGACTACTGCCTGCCTTGACCCCTGACTACACCTGCCTACTGCCTTGCCTGTTGTCTGCCTCAACCCCTGCCTGGACCCAAGTACTCTCTGACCTGCCACCTGTCTCAATCCCTGCCTGGACCTGACTACTGCCTGTCTTGACCCCTGACCACACCTGCCTACTGCCTTGCCTGTTGTCTGCCTCATCCACTGCCTGGACCTGAGTACTCTCTACCAGCCACCTGTCTCAATCCCTGCCTGGACCTGACTACTCCCTTGCCTGCTGCCTGCCTTGACCCCTGACTACACCTGCCTACTCCCTCACCTTTGGTCTGCCTTAACCCCTGCCTGGATCTGAGTACTCTCTGACCTGCCATCTGCCTCGACCCCTGCCTGGACCTGACTGCTCCCTTATCTGCTGCCTGCCTGTACCCCCTGCTTACACCTAACTACTAACTCGCCTGCCATCTGCCTCGACCCCTGCCTGGACCTGTATACATTTTCACCTGCAGCCTGCTTCAACCTATGCCTAAACCCAACTACTCTATTGCCTACCACCTGCCTCAACCCCTGCCTGGACCAGATTACTCCTTCATCTGCTACCTGCCTCAAACCATGCCTAGACCTGTCTAGTCTCTCATCTGCAGCCCTTTGAACAGTCTCATCTTGATGCAGAAATCCTATTGGCCATGACCTGGTGTCAGTTTGCAGCAAATTAAACCTGGACCACTTAGGTTTGACCCATTTTTGCCATTAAGAGTTCTGGTAAAGACCAACTGACACATTCTGTGCCTTGGGTGAGCCCGCCTCTCCTGCCAGGGGATGTGCAACATTTCCCCCATTTCACGACAGTCTCTCTCTGACCTCAGTCTCTCAGTGACAACGTTGGGGGAGCACCATGGACCACACTCCTGATACAAAACGACGGCACATACAGTATATGCAGCAGCATGGAATAATAAACCCGACGACGTGATGCCGGCATATTGGCCAGCAAGAAGCGGATAAAGCATCAGGCTGCGGGCATAACTGAACTGACCCTATAAGAAAAACTCACTATAAGAAAAACTCACCCATTCATTAGATATTTTTGACAACCAGCAACAAAGTACTTTAGAACTTTTGAGTTTTCAAAACGTAAAGCTTCCTGCTCTGGGCGATAAAGTGAGAGATCCAAGCAAAGGAACGTAAAAAATCTATTGA
Organism: Lithobates pipiens; assembly: GCF_037356315.1. NCBI lineage: Eukaryota > Metazoa > Chordata > Amphibia > Anura > Ranidae > Lithobates > Lithobates pipiens. Next base: position 2,653,885 of record NW_027507789.1, read on the forward strand.
TGCCGGAAGCTATGAATTGAAGATCAATGCGTTCCTTCTCATATATTCTGTTCTCGTTAGCCTCCTTCTTCAGTTTTACTTTGTAATTGGCTTCACTGCTACAAAACAAATGTTTAGTCACCCCCCCCCCCCCCCCCCCCTCAGAGTTATCTGGGAGCTCCCAGATAACAGCGCGGTTCTCACTGAGGTTGCATTTTCCGGTAAAGGTCATAGCCCACCGACTGAGACCCGGGGCATCATAAAGGACATACGCTGGTGCATTAAAGGCAATCATCTTGTGGCTAGGCGCACCGTGGCAATAACACACACTTAGTCCAGATGCAATTGCAAACTTGTATCAAAGTCAAAGTAAAAGAGTTCACAACAAGCCAGGCAGAAGGAAGTCCCAACAAAGAACACTTGCGGAAAACAGCAGATAGCCGAGCCGACAGCTTCTGTCTTGAGGGGTGGAATGCAGCCTAGCAGGTCCCCAAGTCACAGTGGGGAGGTTTCCAGGAAGAAATTGGTGTGTAGGATGCCTGGTACCTCCTTCCATAGGACGCTTACGCTGGCCGGCAGCGGGCAGGGCCCTTCTCCTTCTGGGTTGGGAGCAGGGCCGTCTTTAATATTGATTGGGCCCTGGGCAAAAATTTTCTTAGGCCCCCCCATGCAATTTCGCTCTCCACCTTCTCTGAGACATACAATAAATAGCAGCTAGACTTAAAATCAGTTTACTGTATCAGATCAGGCAGCGATTGCGATTGGTTGCCAGAGGTTACAGCATATCATTACTGCTTACTGACTGGTTGCTAGAGGTTACAGCACTTAAGGCTCACTGATTAGTTGCTAGAGGTTGCAGCACATTTCTGCTTGTTGATTGGCTGCTAGAGATTGCTGTACAGTAATACTGCTCACTGGTTGCTATAGGTTACAGCACATCTTCTCCTCACTGCAGGGGGGCATAATATACCTGTGAATGCTGCCTTTATTTACATATCAATGCAGTTGGCCTCAGCTATTTACATATGCATGTCACTGCTATTTACATATGAATGCCGGTTATTTACATGTAAACACAAGTCTGCAGATGAGTCATCTGTACACAACAATAGGGCAGAGCTGGGCAGCATTAGTAGCAGCACTTCACACTGAGATATCGGGACACAGCACGGGACTAAAACTTCAAGGGATAAGAGAATTTAAACTGGGATATTTGGCAAATATGAGACAGCTGCTTTGGGACCAACAACAATGACAGGGCCCAGGGCAGCTGCCCCTTTTGCCCTGCCTTAAAGACGGCCCTGGTTGTGAGGATGGGAGTGCTCTGCTCCTTCCAGCGGATACTTCCTAGACCGTGGACTGTCCTGGGTAGCACTAGCAGTCCCTGGCTGCATGCACCCCCCTCTGGTCCTCGGGGGGGGGTGGTGATCCACCTGTCCTCCAGGCTGCTGTCGGAGCTTGGAGAGGAGGGGAGAGCAGGGTAGCAGTCCCGGCTGCATACACATCCCGCCGGTCCCCGGGGGGTTGGCGATCCGCCTGTCCTCCGGGCAGCTGTTGGAGCTTGGAGAGGAGGGGAGAGCAGGGTAGCAGTACCTGGCTGCATGTACCCCTCGCCGATCCGCCTGTCCTCCGGGTCGCTGTCGGAGCTTGGAGAGGAGGTTGGAGAAATCCAGCCTCTGGGGGGGTGCCGCCGCATCGGGTTGCGCCTGCCGCTCCTCACTTTCTGGTGGTCATGGAGCTCTTTTCCCTCCCTGGCTCTCGCTTCTCCTTGCTCCCGTTACAGGACTTCCCATGCCAAGGGGCTCAAGGGGCAGCTGCTTTGGGTCCCTCAACAATGACGGGGCCCTGGGCGGCTGCCCCTTTTGCCCCGCGTTAAAGACAGGCCTGGAGGAACCATGTTCCCCTTGACTTCCTCTCCCTCTGCACTGCCACTGCGGTTGAGCGCCTCTTACTCTGCAGAAAATAGACTGCACCTGCCTACAATCTGATCAAAGAACAATCTAAGCAAATAGATATACACAGACTTGTCCATTCACACGAACCATAATGTGGACACAAAGGGTGAAGCTTAGTCCATGAAGGCCAGGACAGTGCTGGAAAAATTGAGGACTTCACGCTTTTACCACAAGATGCATCAAAAACACATAATTTGAAAAAAAATTCCACCCAACTGGAGCTAAATGAGACTTACAGAGAGAAATAATGTTGTCACCCAATAACAGGAAGTACCAGAACAAGGACTTTCCTGGCGGGGTGACCAGGGGTTGTTTTAATGAAAGCTGCAGACTTAGGCTTCTTTCACATGGGCAGTGGGAAGGGCAGTGAAAAGAAGAAGTTGAGCTACAGTTTTAGTGCCCCCCAACCACCCACCTCAAACAGCCAGAGGGGGGCGTACACACGCCACGGTCAGGATGCCTTGAATCGCATCCTCAGCAAGTTGAACGTTGGCTGTTCGGTTGGTAGGTGGCACATCCAATTCAAATCAATGTGGCTAAGCCGTAACCACAAGCCAAATGCTTGGCTTATAGTTGCAGTGCATTGGTCACATTGAAATCCCTCCGTCTCATGTTGTGTATTTGCATTCTCTGACCATCTCCCGTCGTGTATCTGCAGCCATTTAGAGCCTCCTGTGGTATATCTTCAGTCTCTGACTATCTCCTGTGGTATATCTTCAGTCTCTGACCATCTCCTGTGGTATATCTTCAGTCTCTGACTATCTCCTGTAGTGTTTCTGCAGTCTCTGAGCCTCTCACGTGGTGTATCTGCAGTCTCTGACCCTCTCACGTGGTGTTTCTGCAGTCTCTGACCATCTCACGTGGTATATCTGCAGTCTCTGACCCTCTGACCATCTCACGTGGTGCTTCTGCAGTCTCTGACCCTCTCACGTGGTGTTTCTTCGGTCTCTGACCATCTCACGTGGTGCTTCTGCAGTCTCTGACCATCTCACGTGGTGCTTCTGCAGTCTCTGTCCATCTCACATGGTATATCTGCAGTCAATGACCATCTAACGTGGTGCTTCTGCAGTCTCTGACCCTCTCACGTGGTGTTTCTACAGTCTCTGACCATCTCACGTGGTGTATCTGCCTTCTCTGACCATCTCATGTGGTGTTTCTGCAGTCTCTGACCCTCTCACGTGGTGCTTCTGCAGTCTCTGACCATCTCACGTGGTGCTTCTGAAGTCTCTGTCCATCTCATGTGGTATATCTGCAGTCTCTGACCCTCTCACGTGGTGCTTCTGCAGTCTCTGACCATCTCACGTGGTGCTTCTGCAGTCTCTGACCATCTCACGTGGTGCTTCTGCAGTCTCTGTCCATCTCACGTGGTATATCTGCAGTCTCTGACCCTCTAACGTGGTGCTTCTGCAGTCTCTGACCATCTCACGTGGTGCTTCTGCAGTCTCTGACCATCTCACGTGGTGCTTCTGCAGTCTCTGACCATCTCACATGGTGTTTCTTCAGTCTCTGTCCATCTCACATGGTATATCTGCAGTCTCTGACCCTCTCATGTGGTATATCTGCAGTCTTTGTCCATCTCATGTGGTATATCTGCAGTCTCTGACCATCTCATGTGGTATATCTGCAGTCTCTGACCATCTCACGTGGTGTTTCTGCAGTCTCTGTCCATCTCATGTGGTATATCTGCAGTCTCTGACCATCTCACGTGGTGTTTCTGCAGTCTCTGACCATCTCATGTGGTATATCTGCAGTCTCTGACCATCTCACGTGGTATATCTGCAGTCTCTGACCATCTCACGTGGTGTTTCTGCAGTCTCTGACCATCTCACGTGGTATATCTGCAGTCTCTGACCATCTCACGTGGTATATCTGCAGTCTCTGACCATCTCACGTGGTATATCTGCAGTCTCTGACCATCTCACGTGGTGTTTCTGCAGTCTCTGTCCATCTCATGTGGTATATCTGCAGTCTCTGACCACCTCACGTGGTGTTTCTGCAGTCTCTGACCATCTCACGTGGTGTTTCTGCAGTCTCTGACCATCTCACGTGGTGTTTCTGCAGTCTCTGACCATCTCACGTGGTGTTTCTGCAGTCTCTGACCATCTCACGTGGTGTTTCTGCAGTCTCTGACCATCTCACGTGGTATATCTGCAGTCTCTGACCATCTCACGTGGTGCTTCTGCAGTCTCTGACCCTCTCACGTGGTGTTTCTACAGTCTCTGACCATCTCACGTGGTGTATCTGCCTTCTCTGACCATCTCATGTGGTGTTTCTGCAGTCTCTGACCCTCTCACGTGGTGCTTCTGCAGTCTCTGACCATCTCACGTGGTGCTTCTGAAGTCTCTGTCCATCTCATGTGGTATATCTGCAGTCTCTGACCCTCTCACGTGGTGCTTCTGCAGTCTCTGACCATCTCACGTGGTGCTTCTGCAGTCTCTGACCATCTCACGTGGTGCTTCTGCAGTCTCTGTCCATCTCACGTGGTATATCTGCAGTCTCTGACCCTCTCACGTGGTGCTTCTGCAGTCTCTGACCATCTCACGTGGTGCTTCTGCAGTCTCTGACCATCTCACATGGTGTTTCTTCAGTCTCTGTCCATCTCACATGGTATATCTGCAGTCTCTGACCATCTCATGTGGTATATCTGCAGTCTCTGTCCATCTCATGTGGTATATCTGCAGTCTCTGACCATCTCATGTGGTATATCTGCAGTCTCTGACCATCTCACGTGGTGTTTCTGCAGTCTCTGTCCATCTCATGTGGTATATCTGCAGTCTCTGACCATCTCATGTGGTGTTTCTGCAGTCTCTGACCATCTCACGTGGTATATCTGCAGTCTCTGACCATCTCATGTGGTATATCTGCAGTCTCTGACCATCTCACGTGGTATATCTGCAGTCTCTGACCATCTCACGTGGTGTTTCTGCAGTCTCTGACCATCTCACGTGGTATATCTGCAGTCTCTGACCATCTCACGTGGTATATCTGCAGTCTCTGACCATCTCACGTGGTATATCTGCAGTCTCTGACCATCTCACGTGGTATATCTGCAGTCTCTGACCATATCACGTGGTGTTTCTGCAGTCTCTGTCCATCTCATGTGGTATATCTGCAGTCTCTGACCATCTCATGTGGTATATCTGCAGTCTCTGACCATCTCACGTGGTGTTTCTGCAGTCTCTGTCCATCTCATGTGGTATATCTGCAGTCTCTGACCATCTCACGTGGTGTTTCTGCAGTCTCTGACCATCTCACGTGGTATATCTGCAGTCTCTGACCATCTCATGTGGTATATCTGCAGTCTCTGACCATCTCACGTGGTATATCTGCAGTCTCTGACCATCTCACGTGGTGTTTCTGCAGTCTCTGACCATCTCACGTGGTATATCTGCAGTCTCTGACCATCTCACGTGGTATATCTGCAGTCTCTGACCATCTCACGTGGTGTTTCTGCAGTCTCTGTCCATCTCATGTGGTATATCTGCAGTCTCTGACCATCTCACGTGGTGTTTCTGCAGTCTCTGACCATCTCACGTGGTGTTTCTGCAGTCTCTGACCATCTCACGTGGTGTTTCTGCAGTCTCTGACCATCTCACGTGGTGTTTCTGCAGTCTCTGACCATCTCACGTGGTATATCTGCAGTCTCTGACCATCTCACGTGGTGTTTCTGCAGTCTCTGACCATCTCACGTGGTGTTTCTGCAGTCTCTGACCATCTCACGTGGTGTTTCTGCAGTCTCTGACCATCTCACGTGGTATATCTGCAGTCTCATTTGAGTTCCTCTGGTTCTTTCAGTAACTAACTATTTGCAATTGCAGAATTCAAAGCCAGTCCTTCTCATTTATTAGGACCCGGGGGCGCGGATGGTGTTTTTTCCAAGCCGCCTTCTCGCCGCAATTACTGCAGAAATGCGAGCGAGAATATTTTGAGCCCCGTAGAGCCCGCCCCCCTATGAGATTACAGCGCTGCGAGGCGTTAAAGAAAGAAATAAGCAGCAGGGCGTCTCCGGCGGGCCCCCGGTCCGTACCGCGTCTACCAGCGAGAACGCTCTGTGATTGGATAATAGTCCGGGCTCCCGTGTCACCGTACAATAAGGGAAGTGTTATAAAACAAAATGGGAGTGGAAGGGTTAAAAGGAATACTGAAATTTTAAGAAAACAGCCCGATATAAGATCGGGGGAGGGGGAGGGGAGCACAGAGCCTCCCTTGTGTATAAATTCGATGGAGACTGACAGATCCGCCGCTCATTAGGAGGAAGATTCACCCGCATAGGACGGGTGTGAATATATAATGTGCCCTATACAAATATATACCTGAGGGCGGCTCGCCAAGTGGGGCAAGGTCTCTTTAAAAGCCCTGGATGGAAGCTCGCAGCTCTGTAGGTTTTTTACTATTCCCTCTTACTCTGATATGACGTCCCCTTTGGGCACATTTTGGACTTTCCTACAGATTGCACGCAGCTCTTTAACCACTTGCTTACCAGGCACTTCCTGCCCAGGCCAACTCTCAGCTTTTAGCGCTCGCACTCTTTGAATGACAATTACGCGGTCATGTGACACCGGACACATATGACATTTTTATCATTTTATTCCCACAAATAGAGCTTTATTTTGGTGGGATTTATTCACTGCTGGGTTTTTTTATTCTTTGCTAAAAAGACCAAAAATTTGGGAAAAAAACAGGTCATTTTTCTCCTTCACTGATGTGCACTGTTAGGCCGCGTACACACGCGCGGACTGTTCGCCCAACTTTGTCCGTCCAACAGTTTCGGCAAACAGTCCGCTCAAACTTAGCATGGACGGACATGCCCACACACGACGGACGAACAGTTTGCTGAAACCGTGCGCGATGACGTGAACGGCACGTACGACGGGACGAAAAATACGACGTCCTATACACTGCATTATAGCTTTCGGCGTGAAAATCCTTTCTGAGCATGCGCGCAACTTTGTTTGACGAACAAGCCTACACACGAGCGGACTGTTCGCTGAAACAAGGTTTCAGCGGACAGTTTTACGGAATTTCCGAAAAACCTTGTCCGTCCAACTGTCCGCTGAAACTGTCCGCTGAAAGCCCACACACGAGCGGACTGTCCGCCCAAACACTGTTCAGCGGACAAAGTTGGACGAACAGTCCGCCCGTGTGTACGCGGCCTTAGGCTGCATTGATAGGCACCGATAAGGCGGCACTGATAGGTGGCACTGGTGGGCACTAATAGGTTCCACTGATGGGCACTGATAGGCTGCGTTAATAGGCACTGATAAGATGGCACTGATAGGCACTGATGAGGCTGCACTGATGAGGCGGCACTCATGGGCACTGATGGGGCGGCGCTGATGGGCACTAATAAGGCGGCACTGATGGGCACTAATGAGGCTGCACTGATGGGCACTGATGAGGCGGCACTGATGGGCACTAATGAGGCTGCGCTGATGGGCACTGGTGAGGTGGCACCGATGGGCACTGATGAGGTGTCACTGATGGGCACTGAGGCGGTACTGATGAGGCTGCACTGATAGGCATTGATGAGGCTGCGCTGATGGGCACTGATGAGGCTGAGCTGATGGGCACTGATGAGGTGGCACTGATGAGGCGGCACTGATGAGGCTGCGCTGATGGGCACTGATGAGGCTGCGCTGATGGGCACTGATGAGGCTGCGCTGATGGGCACTGTTGGGCACTGATGAGGCGGCACTGATGAGGCTGCGCTGATGAGCACTGATGGGCGTTCATGAGCACTGATGAGGCTGTACTGACGGGCACTGATGAGGCTGAGCTGATGGGCACTGATGAGGTGGTACTGATGAGGCGGCACTGATGGGCACTGATGGGGCGGCACTGATGAGGCTGCGCTAATGAGCACTGATGGGCGTTCATGAGCACTGATGAGGCTGCACTGATAAGGCTGAGCTGACAGGCACCTTAAAGCGAAGTTGCACCCAAAAATGTAACTTCTGCTTTTCTGGTTCCTCCCCCCAATCCGTGTCACATTTGGCACCTTTACCTATCTAATTCAGGTATTTTCTCCCACTTCCGGTGATAGATCTCCGCAGATTCCACGGCGATCTACTCCATGTCTGACCCAACTCCCCCCCCCTCCCCCTGCTGTCTTCTGGGAGACTCACGCATGCGCAGTAGGGAACCAGGCTGAGAAGACACAAGGCTTCACTTCCTGATTCCCTTAATTAAGATGCCGGCGCCTCCACCTGGGAGCCGAGGGGCAGATCAGATTCGGGTGAGGACATCGCTGGACCCCGGGACAGGTAAGTGTCCTTATAGTAAAAGTCAGCAGCTGCAGGATTTGTAGCTGCTGACTCGTCATTATTATTTTTTTGGTGGAACTCGGCTTTAGTTACATCGATCGCAGCCGGTCCAATGTAACAATATCCATCCCTGGAATTCTTCTTTATTATTGTTTCCAAAACATTTTGCATCTCTTGTACCCTTTTCTATGTATTTGTATCAAATATGAGTGATGTTACCCCCCCCCCCGCCCCCGATCCTTTGCTGAGATTCCAAATGCCGCCATACAGACACCTGACTGTCACCGAGATCTCTCATTACGGCAGCCATGTTTATAATCCGCTAATAAGCCGCCACATAAGGTGTGAAAACATTAGCGGTACGTCTGCCAACCTTCTAATGATGATTGATGGGTGGCGGCCGCTCTTCTGGGGACTCTTCCCAGCCACCAGCAGATTCAGCGAGACGCGTTTTCAGAGTTCTCTGCCCTCGTTCCGTTTTGGCGGCGGAAGATTTGATTTAATTACCCTTGCGCCTTTCCCGCTCGGGCCAATCGGAAAGCGGGCCGTTGGCCAGAGGGGCTCATTATGCAAATTGGAGTAAAATCTGTTTTCTGCTTGAAGCCAGATTGATGAGACCGTCGATCATCACCGTCCATCTGGGGGAGGGGGGGGGAATAGAGGAAGACAACATCATCGTTCGCTGTGCCGCGATTCCACGCAATGCTTCCCGGGTTCGGCACGGAATTATCGGTTCCCGAAACTGTCCCTGGGTTTTCTTTTTTTTTTTTCCAAAAAGCACAAAGCTTAATTATTTTTATTTTTTTTATTTTTTTTTAAAGCAAGTTGAAAATGATTTTAAAGTAAAGCTATAACATCTCTATTGTATCCCCAATGATATGATAGACAAGAATCACTAACACCACTTGTCTACCTCTGCTCAATTTTTGTTCATGTTAAAATCTGCCTTTTTCATTAGAAATTACTTTTAAACCCCCCAAAAAGAGGTATTTTCTGAAAGCAGAGACCCTGTAGAATAAAATGGTGGTAGTTGCCATCGTTTGCACAGCTTATTATCACTAAAATGCATTTTTGCTGCACACAAACACAATATTATACCAATTTTTTTGTAAAATGTAGGATCAGGAGGCTGCAGAACCAGGAGGCTGCAGGATCAGGAGGATGCATGATCAGGAGGCTGCAGGATCAGGAGGCTGCATGATCAGGAGGCTGCAGGATCAGGAGGCTGCATGATCAGAAGGCTGCAGGACCAGGAGACTACGGGGCCAGGAAGCTGCAGGACCAGTAGAGTACAGGACCAGGAGTCTGCAGGACCAGTAGAGTACAGGACCAGGAGTCTGCAGGACCAGTAGAGTACAGGACCAGGAGTCTGCAGGACCAGGAGACTACAGGACCAGGAGTCTGCAGGACCAGGAGACTACAGGACCAGGAAGCTGCAGGATCAGTAGAGTACAGGAACAGGAGTCTGCAGGACAAGGAGACTACAGGATCAGGAGTCTGCAGGACCAGTAGAGTACAGGACCAGGAGTCTGCAGGTCCAGGAGACTACAGGACCAGGAAGCTGCAGGATCAGTAGAGTACAGGAACAGGAGTCTGCAGGACCAGGAGACTACAGGACCAGGAGTCTGCAGGACCAGTAGAGTACAGGACCAGGAGTCTGCAGGTCCAGGAGACTATAGGACCAGGAGTCTGCAGGACCAGTAGAGTATAGGACCAGGAGTCTGCAGGACCAGTAGAGTACAGGAACAGGAGTCTGCAGGACCAGGAGACTACAGGATCAGGAGTCTGCAGGACCAGGAGACTACAGGATCAGGAGTCTGCAGGACCAGGAGACTACAGGACCAGGAGTCTGCAGGACCAGTAGAGTACAGGATCAGGAGTCTGCAGGACCAGGAGACTACAGGACCAGGAGTCTGCAGGACCAGTAGAGTATAGGACCAGGAGTCTGCAGGACCAGTAGAGTACAGGAACAGGAGTCTGCAGGACCAGGAGACTACAGGATCAGGAGTCTGCAGGACCAGGAGACTACAGGACCAGGAGTCTGCAGGACCAGTAGAGTATAGGACCAGGAGTCTGCAGGACCAGTAGAGTACAGGAACAGGAGTCTGCAGGACCAGGAGACTACAGGATCAGGAGTCTGCAGGACCAGTAGAGTATAGGACCAGGAGTCTGCAGGACCAGTAGAGTACAGGAACAGGAGTCTGCAGGACCAGGAGACTACAGGATCAGGAGTCTGCAGGACCAGGAGACTACAGGACCAGGAGTCTGCAGGACCAGTAGAGTATAGGACCAGGAGTCTGCAGGACCAGTAGAGTACAGGATCAGGAGTCTGCAGGACCAGGAGACTACAGGGCCAGGAGTCTGCAGGACCAGTAGAGTATAGGACCAGGAGTCTGCAGGACCAGTAGAGTACAGGATCAGGAGTCTGCAGGACCAGGAGACTACAGGGCCAGGAGTCTGCAGGACCAGTAGAGTATAGGACCAGGAGTCTGCAGGACCAGTAGAGTACAGGACCAGGAGGCTGCAGGTCCAGGAGACTACAGGTCCAGGAAGCTGCAGGACCAGTAGCGTACAGGACCAGGAGTCTGCAGGACCAGTAGAGTACAGGACCATGCCATCTTTTTATTCATCAAAAAGTCACAGCTAACTCCCAAATCCAAAGAGGATGAGAAGAAGATGATGGAATCTATGGAATGATAAGTATGTGATTTTAATTTTTTGTGTGTGTGTGTGTGTGTGTGTGTGTGTGAAATTCCTCTTTTACAAATGCCTTAAAAAAAACGAACTTGTGGGGGGGGGACCCAAGGATGAGAAAGGCCTTTTGTTCTAAACAAACAACCGCCAAAACGCAAAGGCCGCCAAGCGACGCTCCGTATTTCCATTCAGGCGAGGCGTGAGGGCCGATCGGTATAACCAATCTCATACACAGTGCAGGTGTTGAACTTTCTCATTACTTCTATCACCCCTCGACTGCAGAGAGTATAAATCACGGTGTCAGCGCCGTCTGGGACCCGTCGTCTGAAGGAGCAAGGAAGAGCCCGGTGTGCATTGGAAATCAAGCCTCTTTATTGCATAATAGATAAAAATGGCTGACTGGTCACGGTGTGCAGACGGGCCATTGTCAAGGGATTGATGCTCCACGTCCCCCGGTGCTACACATGATCTAGTATGCTATCAGAGGAGGCCCTTAGTTATTCCCTAATACTTTATCACACTCAGGCTTCTCGGACAATAACTGTGCTGACGAACAATCTATTGTAGACGTCATTAAAGAAGGCAAATAATCCTTCAATTGTTATGTCACCCAAGGGCAGATTGAATCATGGATGGAGTTCGGCACGCTACGGCTTTCACCAAAGTTTTCTCCTTATTTCCTCCATTTCTTCATCTGTCTTCTCGTCTCTTCTCTTCTCTTCTCTTCTTTCCTTCTCTTCTTCTCTTCTCTTCTTCTCGTCTTGAATAAACCACAAACACAATTTCCACCGCCATGGTCTTCCATCGGCTCCCCCCCCCCCCCCCCCCCCCGGGGAACAGCATGGCAGTGTATCTCTTAACTGATTCAGTTTGAACATATTTAATAATTTCCTCTGCGATACAATATGGGATCAGTTTACTAAGAGTCAAATAACCAAAAATAAAATGCAGTAAAATCTTGCGTTAAATCAGTTTTGCAAGTGCAATTCGCTAAGGATTGTGCGGTGAATAACCACTGTGGTAAAGCTTTGGTAATGCGGTAATTGCCATATATTTTCATGCAGGCATTTACGGCATTGAGCTGGTTGCTAAGGAGCGGGCCGGGAAGCTGGCTGCTGTGTCCCTGATGACAGATGACTCATCGGCTGTCAGCAAAGTACCCCCCCTCCACCAGACATTGAGGGCATGTGGCCTAGGGTTGCCACCCGTTCGGGATTCACCCGGACAGTCCAGGTTTTAAATGATGTGTCTGGGTTTCAGATCGCCTGAAGTCCGGACACGTTATTCAGATCAGACTGGCTCCCCAAGTAACCAGGATAGCGCACCCACCTGGTCAGGGCCATTTTTAAGGCAGGGCAAAAGGGGAAGTTGTCCTGGGCCCTGTCATTGTTGTTGTGGGGCCCAAAGCAGCTGCCTTATATTTGCCAACTATCCTGGTTTAAGTTCCCTCGTCCCTTGAGATTTTAATCCTGTGCTGTGTCCCGATATCTCAGTGTGAAGTGCTGCTACTAATGCTGCCCAGCTCTGCTCTATTGTTCTGTACAGATGACTGCAGACCCTGTGTTTACATGTCAATTACCAGCATTCATATGTCGGCGGCATTGATATGTATATCATGCCCCCTGATTTCATATCCACAGTAATCTCTACCAACCAATTAACAAGCAGAAATCATGTGCTGAAACCTCTAGTAACTAATCAGTGAGCTGTAATGTGTGCTGTAACCTCTAGAAACCAGTCAGTGAGTGGAAATTATACACTGTAACCGCTGGCAACCAATCGCAATAGCTGCCTGATCTGATTCTGTAAACTGATTTTGAGTCTAGCTGCTATTTATTGTATGTCTCGGAGCAGTTGGAGTGCAAAACTGCATGGGGGGGGCCCCAAGAAAAGTTTTGCCCAGGGTCCAATCAATATTAAAGACGGCCCTGCACCTGGTGCAGGGATAGGCAACTAGCGGACCTCCAGCTGTTGCAAAACTACAAGTCCCATCATGCCTCTGCCTCTGGGTGTCATGCTTGTGGCTGTCAGTCTTGCTATGCCTCTTGGGACTTGTAGTTCTGCAACAGCTGGAGGCAGAGCCGTCTTTAATATTGATTGGACCCCAGGCAAAACTTTTCTTGGGGGGCCCCCCCATGCAGTTTAGCTCTCCACCTGCTCTGAGACATACAATAAATAGCAGCTAGACTGGAAATCAGTTTACTGAATCAGATCAGGCAATTATTGTGATTGGTTGACAGAGGTTAGTGTATCATTACCGCTCACTGATTAGTTGCTAGAGGTTACAGCACACATTACGGCTCACTAATTAGTTAGAGGTTACAGCACATGATTTCTGCTTGTTGATTGTTTGCTAGAGATTACTGTGGATATGACCTCACGCGGGCATGATATACATACCAATGTCGCCGGCCGCTGCTATTTACATATGAATGCCGTTAATTTACATGTAAACACAGGGTCCGCAGGTGAGTCATCTGTACACAACAATAGGACAGAGCTGGGCAGCATTAGTAGCAGCACTTCACACTGAGATATCAGGACACAGCACAGGACTAAAACCTCAAGGGACGAGGGAATGTAAACTGGGATAGTTGGCAAGTATGAGGCAGCTGCTTTGGGCCCCACAACAATGACAGGGCCCAGGGCAGCTGCCCCTTTTGCCCTGCCTTAAAAACCTTCACCCGGACAGTCAGTGTTTGGAATTATGTATTCGGGTTTCAGTCTGCTTGAAACCTGGACACATTATTCAGATTGGGGCTGTGGCTCTCCAAGCAACTGAGATAGTCACACAAAAATCTGTTGCCATCCGGGAGCTGCGCGCCGCTGTCTGGGGGAAGGTTTGGCATCAATGGGGCATGGGGGGGGGGGGGATGATTTCAGCAAGAGCAGTTTGGCCACCTCCACTGTTTGCTGTAGCGTGCTGCATTACCACCAAAGATGCCCCAAGTCTTTTTATAATCCTATAGTGTATACTATGAACAAAATGTGCGGGTTTGGCTTGAAGAAAAGGTGGCAACTCTAACTCTAGTGTGCGGACGGGCCAAAGGCATCACAGTCCATCCCCCCTCCCCCCGTCCCCCCCGTCCCCCCACGGTCGGGAGAGGACTTGATCTGCACCTTCTCCTTCCACCTCTAATCTTTTGCGACCCAGCAGGACTGCAGAAGTGACGCTTGAGGATTATCGAGTGCCAAGCTAGGCAACCGGCAGAATAGCAGGGTTGACACTTAAAGGAGCATCAAGTGCCAAGCCAGAGACCCAGCGGGACAGCGGGGGTGATGCTTGAGGAGCACCAAGTGCCAAGTCATGGGCCCAGCAGGACCGTAGAAGTGACACTTGAGGATCATCGAGTGCCAAGCTAGGGACCCAGCAGAATAGCAGGGTTGACATTTGAGGAGCATCAAGTGCCAAGCCAGGTACCCAGCGGGACAGCGGGGGTGATGCTTGAGGAGCATCAAATGCCAGGCCAGGGACCCAGCAGGACCATTGAAGTGATGCTTGTGGATCATCGAGGGCCAAGCTAGGAACCCAGAAGCATAGCGGGGTGACGCTTGAGGAGTATACAGCATGCTAGCTGTGGAGGAGCTCAGGAGATTCCGTGGCGGTTGGATCTGGGGGTCTAGTGAGAGACTGGGAGCTCAGTGAGTAAAAGTCTACAATGAAAGAATGTATTGTAAGAGAAGAACTATTCTGTGTTACCAATAGTTAAATACAACTACCGTTAGTGACTGTTACAAGATTTGTTGCCATAAGAGACAGCGGTCCTAACAGAAGTGTTATCCGGCTGGAGGCCTTCCCTTGAATGGCTGTCTGCCTATAGAAGTCTCAGATTCTGCCAATTATCATTGCATCTGCTTAAGGGTGTCCTGGCCCTAACCCTCTCTCCCAACGTTCTATTAAGAGACACCAAATCTCTTCTGCATTCAAAAAATATCTGGCGCCCATCACTCCATCTTGCATTACACCCACCATGCCTTGTAACCCGCTCTACAAAGACGAATGTCAGCTCTCCAAAAACTCTGGAGGTCGCCATTAGGCCTTTGGAGGTCCGGGATCTTGCTACACAATGACCCAAGAAGACTACTTTGTATCAGGTTTTCTACTTGGACCATTTGGTGTATACCTACATGGTGATCGTTTTCCACCACTATCGCCTCCTCCCAATGGTGAAGAATTCAATTGCAGTAGCTATCCACCATTGCTTTCTTAGAAGACATGCCAACATCCTAACGTGGAATTGACAACTTTAAAAACATTCTTTCCCGATGTAGCAATTTATTTTGCACATCGGTTATGACACGCAGTCCCTGGCAACATGAGTGATACTCCATAATGTCTTGGCAACAGCGCACTATAGGAAACAAACAATCACGGGATGTATTATGGAGTTGACATTCTACTAGTTCCCATAGCAGCGCTCTTTGGACGCCAAAGTCATTTCGTTGTGTTAGCTCAGTAATGACCTGTCCCGGGCTCACCTGGCACCCGGCAGATGGTTTCACATCAGCTCGACTGCGCATATCTTACTGGATGTGCCAACCATTGATGAGGATTTCTGTATTTAAAGTTCATCCAATCCTCCCATAAGCTTCCTGATGTTCAAGGGATAAAGGTTCCAGGTTTTTTTTGGTATCTCTGACAGTAATAAGTCCATACTCCCGTGTTTATATTTTTTCTGCATGTTGGTGGGCAGGCAGCCTAAAGCAATTCTGTGACTTGAAAGAAAAAAATCTACCAAAACCCCCGTGCAAAACAAAGCTTTTTTTGTAGGCAGGTGCACTGTACTGCAGGTGTCACTCAACCGCAGGGAGAGGAAGTCAAGAGGAACATAGTCCTTCTATGGTTTCCTGGGTCACTGGGGAAGCTATCTGGATGCTGCCGACCCATGTGACTCTGGCGGCCATCTTAGGTCGGGCAGAGCCTATTTAAGATGTATTTTGCATTTAGGTAGGGATCCTTCGTGGACATCTCACTGTTGGGCATGGGCGTCCGCAGGTAGGGGCAAGAGGGGGCAATTGCCCCCCCCCCCTGGAATCATCAAGAAGGTGTTGCAGTTGCCAGCTGCAGTGTCCGCCGTGGCTGATGCTGACTTTTTCTGAGTCAGCCAGCTGCTCACTGTTCAGACACATCTGATGACCCTCCCTCACCCCTGACCCGATCATCAGTTGAGATGGATCTACAGCTTGACCGCTCTGCTGCTCCTCTTCAGTGATTGGCTGCCTGCCTGTGTACGTGTTGTGTGGATCTGGCCAGCGCTGCCCACTCAGTGCAGTCAGGGGCCGAGCCGCTGCGTGATACGCTGCCAAGTGCCTACTCATCATCACTTCACAGGAAATCCTAGCCTGAAGTGAGTGGTATATACAGTTGCAATCAACAGAAGAAGAACCACCGGTAACAGCAGTTAGGAGGAGCATTTTGATTTACAGGTATATATTGCTGGAAAGTTGGACAGCTATTACTGGAAAGATATGTCTGTGTATGTTAAATTTGTATAGGCTTTTCATCAAGATCAAAATATGGCCACAACAGATGTATTGCAATACATTGCAATATAAAAAGATGTACATTCTAGGCTATATGTTTATGGGCATGGACTTGGGGTACGCCTGGCCTGAGTAACTTCCAATACAAAGTGAAGCTGAATTATCTCTTATAACACATATATCTTTCCACTGGATTGGAAGTTACTCAAGCCAGGCATACCATGCCCATATAAATATAGCCTAGACAATGTACATATTTTTATATTGCATGGGTGACCTTAAAATGATGCCCCCCTTGAAAAAAGTTCTGTGGATGCCCATGCCGTTGGGGTACAGGCTAGCCAGGCCGCATTCTACCCCTCAAGACAGACGCTTTTGGCACAATAAGATCTGTTCTGCGACACATTGCTGCTGCATTCTGTGAGTGTTCCCGTCGGGCTTTTTGTAAGCTGTTGAACTTTTATATTAATACAAGTTCTGTTCTCTGCAACTGGGATCTGCGTGTTTACTGCCGCTGCACCTCCGTACATCCTTACTTTGTAAACTGCAGCCTCCAACAGTCTTTAGCCGAAAATACTTCACTGCCGGTTTCCTTTACCATGAATGGCGGCGGCAGCACCCGAGAGCCAATGGAAAAATCGGCTGGGGTGCCGACATCACTGGATTGCAGGACAGGTAAGTTTCCTAATATTAAAAGTCAGCAGCTACAATATGTGTAGCTGCTGACTTACATTTTTTTGCTGGGGGGGGGGCAGAACTCTGCTTTAAGACGGGGGCATCAAACTCAGTTTCATTGCGGGACGCAGCAGCATTATGGTTGCCCTCAAAGGGCTGGCTAAATCGGTAAGACTGGATGTGCAGAACACTCAACCCCTCTTTACATCGGATGTCAAGAGCTCCTCCACCATCAAAAGTCAGGAGTCCCCCCACCCTCCCTTACATCACAGTGCACCCCCTTTACCTTCAGCATGAGGGCCTTGTGTTTGACAAATGAGCTTTAAGTTGTGTATAAAGATCCTTCTTTTGCTATATATATATATTTTTTTTTTTCAGAGGATGAAGCATCTCTGCCCAGGTCTGAATTTAGCGGTAGAAATATTACCTACACAACATTCCCTTCTCCTAACACCAGCAATAAATTCATATTTCTGGCCATGAGTGATTATTAAGGCTTCATATCTCATGCTGTGGGGTTGAGGTGGACAGATCAAGGGCCGCTGATCACAATTTATGATCCCCTCCCCCTTCTGGTATACTATCTGCTGACGGGGACCATTGGGAATGCATGTGAATATGGTGCCTTTACCTGCTGGAACAGTGAGAAGGACAACAAAAGCACCAGACGATCATCTAAACCAGGATTTCTCAACCAGAGTTCCTCCAGAGGTTGCTAGGGGTTCCTTGAGCAAGGAGCAGTTTGCTTCTCAGATAAGTTCCCAGTGACGGCAATGTAGCCGTGTGTACGGGGGGAGGATTCTTCCCAATGACCACAAAGTGTGAGGAGCATTCTTCCCAATGACCACAAAGCGTGAGGAGCATTCTTCCCAATGACCACAAAGGGTGAGGAGCATTCTTCCCAATGACCACAAAGTGTGAGGAGCATTCTTCCCAATGACCACAAAGGGTGAGGAGCATTCTTCCCAATGACCACAAAGTGTGAGAAGCATTCTTCCCAATGACCATCACACTAATGCCGCGTACACACAATCAAATTGTCCGGTGAAATGCGTTTCGGCGGACTAAGTACGCCGGACAATTTGATCGTGTGTACGCGGCATAATGTATCATGAGGTTGTAGGTATAGTATTTTTTTAGCAGGGGTTTCCTGAGACCGGAAAGTTATTCCAAGGGTTCCCCTGCATTAAAAAGGTTGAGAAAGTCTGATCTATAGAGTCCATAAACATTTACAGAAGAAAGAGTACATTGGAGAAGAAAGGAAGTAGCCAATGTGTTTCAGGGGCCAAACAAACCCCTCCAGCAGGGCTTGAATAGGAAAAGGAAAAAGCTTCCCAGAGGTCTCTGGCAATAAAAGCTCATGGAAAGTGCACTATATTAAGAGAAAGGAGCATTGTTAGTTTCCATGAACATGTACTGGGTATACTCGTGCAGATCCATTGTGACTAACAATGCTCCTTTTTTTTTTAATATAGAGCACTTTCCAGGAGCTTTTATAGTTAAACTCTTGTAGAAAGTCTTGCCATTTGGAATACATGGTCTACCTTTTTCTTCCCTTTGTCTCCATTTTATTAGCAGTGAATGTTTATGGACAACTGGTTGGTCCACTTAATGTCCATCTCACTTGTGTTCCTCAGGGAAGGCCATTTCCCTTTTTAGGGACCCATCTCTGTGGTGGAGCTGCTAAGGTTCAGCCCAACCAATGCTCCCTGACTGATGGACAATGATCTGAGTCCAATACCTTATATCCACATTTTCCATTGTGAATGGATTCCTGTTCCAGAAAGGTCATGTGTCTTCTTCCCTAAAATTATTGTGCTGCTCGTGTGCAAGCATGCGCACAACAGCATACAGGTTTTAGCCCTGTTTGGCTTGGCTGCCTTTAAAGTCTCTCTCCTATAAGATCTCCAAGGCTTCTGTTGGAATTCAGGTTCTAATTTATGATCTCATGCATTTTCCAAGCTTGTTGTATTGTGCTATTCTTCTTGGACCCCTCAAATAAGCTTTGAGTCTGTACCTTGGCTAAAGAGGACCTGACCATTGACTTTCCTGCAGCCATATTGCCCATTGTTCCTGGTCCAATTCAGTCAGAAACCGTACTTCCTAGTTCAAATCTTGAGTGTTCAAAAAGCACGGCGGGTGAACTTGCCAAAGTATTAACTAGTGCCTCATAATTTTTGGTCCTTTAGGAAGCACTTTCAACAATGATGCCTACCAGTCCTCCTGCTAGGCCACCAGAATCTCTAACCTTAAGGATGTGTTTGAGCATAAGCCTGCCAGCCTTGTGACCTGGATTTTCTCTGCTGATGTTAAATAAATACAATTCTGGTTGTTAGGTAGAGGTGGGATATTCTTCCCTAAAGACACGGAGGTGGGATATTCTTCTTTAAAGACATGGAGGTGGGATATTCTTCTCTAAAGACATGGAGGTGGGATATTCTTCTCTAAAGACATGGAGGTGGGATATTCTTCTCTAAAGACATGGAGGTGGGATATTCTTCTCTAAAGACATGGAGGTGGGATATTCTTCCCTAAAGACAGGGAGGTGGGATATTCTTCTCTAAAGACATGGAGGTGGGATATTCTTCCCTAAAGACACGGAGGTGAGATATTCTTCTCTAAAGACACGGAGGTGGGATATTCTTCCCTAAAGACAGGGAGGTGGGATATTCTTCTCTAAAGACACGGAGGTGGGATATTCTTCTCTAAAGACACGGAGGTGGGATATTCTTCTCTAAAGACATGGAGGTGGGATATTCTTCTCTAAAGACACGGAGGTGGGATATTCTTCTCTAAAGACACGGAGGTGGGATATTCTTCCCTAAAGACAGGGAGGTGGGATATTCTTCTCTAAAGACACGGAGGTGGGATATTCTTCTCTAAAGACATGGAGGTGGGATATTCTTCTCTAAAGACACGGAGGTGGGATATTCTTCTCTAAAGACAGGGAGGTGGGATATTCTTCTCTAAAGACACGGAGGTGGGATATTCTTCTCTAAAGACACGGAAGTGGGATATTCTTCCCTAAAGACATGGAAGTGGCATATTCTTCCCTAAAGACACGGAGGTGGGATATTCTTCTCTAAAGACACGGAGGTGGGATATTCTTCTCTAAAGACATGGAGGTGGGATATTCTTCCCTAAAGACACGGAGGTGGGATATTCTTCTCTAAAGACACAGAGGTGGGATATTCTTCCCTAAAGACACGGAGGTGGGATATTCTTCCCTAAAGACATGGAGGTGGGATATTCTTCCCTAAAGACATGGAGGTGGGATATTATTCTCTAAAGACACGGAGGTGGGATATTCTTCTCTAAAGACACGGAGGTGGGATATTCTTCTCTAAAGACACGGAGGTGGGATATTCTTCCCTAAAGACATGGAGGTGGGATATTCTTCTCTAAAGACACGGAGGTGGGATATTCTTCTCTAAAGACATGGAG
Organism: Lithobates pipiens; assembly: GCF_037356315.1. Classification (NCBI taxonomy): domain Eukaryota; kingdom Metazoa; phylum Chordata; class Amphibia; order Anura; family Ranidae; genus Lithobates; species Lithobates pipiens. The sequence goes on from NW_027507789.1 coordinate 2,674,379, forward strand.
GTGGGATATTCTTCCCTAAAGACATGGAGGTGGGATATTCTTCCCTAAAGACATGGAGGTGGGATATTCTTCCCTAAAGATATGGAGGTGGGATATTCTTCCCTAAAGACATGGAGGTGGAATATTCTTCCCTAAAGACACGGAGGTGGGATATTCTTCTCTAAAGACACAGAGGTGGGATATTCTTCTCTAAAGACACGGAGGTGGGATATTCTTCCCTAAAGACATGGAGGTGGGATATTCTTCCCTAAAGACATGGAGGTGGGATATTCTTCCCTAAAGACACGGAGGTGGGATATTCTTCTCTAAAGACACAGAGGTGGGATATTCTTCCCTAAAGAAACGGAGGTGGGATATTCTTCCCTAAAGACATGGAGGTGGGATATTCTTCTCTAAAGACATGGAGGTGGGATATTCTTCCCTAAAGACATGGAGGTGGGATATTATTCTCTAAAGACACGGAGGTGGGATATTATTCTCTAAAGACACGGAGGTGGGATATTCTTCTCTAAAGACACGGAGGTGGGATATTCTTCTCTAAAGACACGGAGGTGGGATATTCTTCTCTAAAGACATGGAGGTGGGATATTCTTCCCTAAAGACATGGAGGTGGGATATTCTTCCCTAAAGACACGGAGGTGGGATATTCTTCTCTAAAGACATGGAGGTGGGATATTCTTCCCTAAAGACACGGAGGTGGGATATTCTTCTCTAAAGACATGGAGGTGGGATATTCTTCCCTAAAGACATGGAGGTGGGATATTCTTCCCTAAAGACACGGAGGTGGGATATTCTTCCCTAAAGACATGGAGGTGGGATATTCTTCCCTAAAGACATGGAAGTGGGATATTCTTCCCTAAAGACATGGAGGTGGGATATTCTTCCCTAAAGACATGGAGGTGGGATATTCTTCCCTAAAGACATGGAGGTGGGATATTCTTCTCTAAAGACATGGAGGTGGGATATTCTTCCCTAAAGACATGGAGGTGGGATATTCTTCTCTAAAGACATGGAGGTGGGATATTCTTCTCTAAAGACATGGAGGTGGGATATTCTTCTCTAAAGACACGGAGGTGGGATATTCTTCTCTAAAGACACGGAGGTGGGATATTCTTCTCTAAAGACATGGAGGTGGGATATTCTTCTCTAAAGACACGGAGGTGGGATATTCTTCCCTAAAGACATGGAAGTGGGATATTCTTCCCTAAAGACATGGAGGTGGGATATTCTTCCCTAAAGACATGGAGGTGGGATATTCTTCCCTAAAGACATGGAGGTGGGATATTCTTCCCTAAAGTCATGAATTTTCAAGGATTACCTGAAGACAGACATAGAAAGTCTAATGAATACAATCTGTTATGCCCCGCACACACGATCGGACTTTCCGACAACAAAACCGTGGATTTTTGTTCGAAGGTTGTTGGCTCTAACTTGTCTTGCTTACACAAAGTCACACAAATGTTGGCCAACAATTACAAACATGGGAACGTGGTGACGTACAAAACATACAATGAGCCGATAAAAAGGAACTGCAATAGTCATGTGATACCTCCATTACGAGCGCTAGTTTTACAAGACAGAGTGCTTTCGGCTCATACTTGATTATGAGAATGCTTGAACTTTTGTGCGACGGACACGATCGGAAAGTCCGTTAACAAAGCTTTGTTGGTGGAAAATTTGAGAACCTGCTAGCCAACATTTGTTGGCGGAAAGTCCGACAACAAATGTTCGATGGATGTTCAGCCAACAAGCTCACATCCAAAGTCCGACCGTGTGTACGGGGCATTATAATTGAGCCTCATACACACGATTGGACTTTAAACAAACTTTCCTGTGGATTTCTGTACAAAAAGGGCGTTGGCAGTGAACTTGTTAAGCATACACATGGCAGGACTTTTTCAGCCAACTTTCACCAAATCACGTGATTTTTCTCCTCTTTACCGCCACCCTTTGGTCAACTTCTGTATTGTTGTCTGATCTTTTGCATTGGTTCTGAGCATGGGTGTTTGTACTTTGGACTAAAGGCCTATGGCTTTCTGTACACACGATCGGACTTTGCTCCACTGGACTTTTGTTGCCGAAAAGTTTGTCTGTTTGCAGAGCGAACTTTTGTCTGAAGAAAACCGAAAAAGTTTGTCCAATAGAGAGTACACACAGTCGGGTGTTGCCTTAAAACAGCTAATTTGCATGTTTGTTGTCAAAAAGTCTGATGGTGTGTATGGGCCTTTGGAATGCCTTTTTGTTTTGAAGCACCTGGAATGTGAGTATTGGATCCAAACCAAGACCCATGCAGGCAGAGGCCTACAAGGGTGTTAATGTTTCCTTTGAGTTTGTATTTCTCCTTGCTGTGCTCATGCCCTCATGTTAATTGGACCAGTCAGGTGCAAAATGTTAAACCTCTCACACACGATCGGACTTCCATCTGACTTTTCCATGGATTTTGGTCCGAAGGGCATTGGCCGTGAACTTGTTTTGCATACACACGGCGGAACATTTTCAGCCAACTTTGACCAAATCACACGGTTTTTCAGCTCTTTACCGCCACCCTTTTGGGCAACTTTTGCTATTGTTGTCTGATCTTTAGCATTGGTTCTGAGCATGCGTGTTTGTACTTTAGACTTTAGACTTTAGACTTGTGTACACACACGATCGGATTATCCTCCATCGGACATTTTGTTGCCGGGAAGTTTGAGAGCGCGCCACACATGAGACTGTCCTGGTAATTGACTAAGACAGAAAGGTCCCGACGCGTTTCGAGGTTGTGGTAGCTGAAACCTCTTCTTCAGGGGCTGGTGGTGAGTTGTATTGATGTCTGTAGATTTTTTCAGAAAACAAACAAACAGAAAATTGCAAAGATATGGATGAGTGACAGGTATCATATGGGCACCTGGGCGGTACCGATCCCATATCGCTGTACACCTGGGAAGTGGTGTTCTCTAACTAGTAAGCCACGGCCTGCTTCTAAATCTGGAGTTGGACCTTAATGCTGTTTACACATGGCTGAAAAATCCTGCCTAGTGTTTAGACCAGTGATTCTCAACCAGGGTTCCTCCAGAGGTTGTAGGGGTTCCTTCAGCATTGGGCCATTTCTGCCTCTCGGATAAGTTCCCACCGACACCATTAATGTTTTTAGCTATCTGGAAGGAGGTAATTCTTCCCAATGACCACAAGTGTAAGCAGGGGCGTACCTAGAGCATTTGGCACCCGGGGCGGATCCTATATCTGGCACCCCCCCACCATAAAATGTAAAAACACCCCACTGTGCCCCCTGCATACCTCTGCATCCTTCAATATCTTTTTGTCACTACTGTGTACCCCTCCTCTCCACAACTGCACCTCTGGACCCCTTTAAATTACACAGCAGCCTGCACCTCTGGGCCCCTTTACATTACACAGCTCTTGTACCTCTGGACCCCTTTACATAACACAGCACCCTGAACCTCCTGACCCCTTTACATTACACAGCCCTTGTACCTCTGGACCCCTTTACATTACACAGCACTCTGAACCTCTGGACCCCTTTACATTACACAGCCCTTGTACCTCATGACCCCTTTACATTACACAGCACCCTGCACCTCTGCACCCCTTTACATTACACAGCCCTTGTACATCTGCACCACTTTACATTACACAGCCCCTCACAGCTCTGGACCCCCTGCATGTTACACAGACCCCCTACAGTGCAGACCCCCCTCCCTACCATAGAGACCCCCCATCTACAGTGTAGACCCCCCCCCCCCACAGTACAGAATCCTCCCTTACAGTGCAGACCCTCCTACAGTACAGACCCCTCCACCCTACAGTGCAGACCCCCCTACAGTACAGACTCCCCTACAGTACAGAATCGTCCCCTACAGTGCAGAATCCTCCCCTACAGTACAGACCCCTCCCCCCTACAGTGCATACCCCCCCTACAGTGCTGAATCTTCCCCTACAGTACAGACCCCTCCACCTACAGTGCAGACCCCCCTACAGTGCAAGACCACTCCTACAGTGCAGGACCCCTCCTACAGTGCAGACCCCCCAACAGTGCAGGACCCCCTAAAGTGCAGAACACCCCCTAAAGTGCAGAACCCCCCCTACAGTGCAGGACCCCCCCACAGTGCACAGACCCCCTACAGTAAAGAACCCCCCTACAGTGCACAGACCCCCCTAAGGACCTATAATGTACCTCAAGCCCAAGGCAGTGGCATTGCAGGGGGGAGGTGCAAGCAGCATCCGAGTGGAGTGACATCTGCCGGCTCAGTGATCCGGGACCCGGTGCAGTAATCCCCTTCTCTCTGTGGTCGCGCGACTCACGTTGCGCCGTTCTGATGAGTCTCAGCAGCGGCTGTCACTCACAGCCGAGCAGAGTGAAGCCGCCTCCCCCTCCTCCTTTATGTCTACACAGTGCTGTGCATGCAGGAGGTGGGGGAGACGGCTTCACTCTGCTCGGCTGCGAGTGACAGCCGCTGCCGAGACTGATCAGAACGGCCGCGCGACGTGACCACAGAGAGAAGGGGATTATTGCGCCGGGTCCCGGATCACTGCCGGCAGATGCCACTCCACTCGGGAGCTGCTCGCACCTCCCCCCTGCAATGCCGCCCACTGCCAGTGCCTCGGGCTCTCTCTGTGTGGGCTGCGAACCCGAGGCGCGGCGCTGTCTCCTCTTCAGTTGCAGAGGGGGGGCGCTGGCCTGACACCCCCCCAGTGTGTGGCACCCGGGGCGGCCCGCCCCCCCCTCGCCCCCCACTTAGTATGCCACTGAGTGTAAGGACCATTCTTCCCACTGACCATCACACTAATGTATCATGAGTTGTAGACTTCTAATTTTTAGCAGGGGGTTCCCCCGAGACTGGAGAACTATTTCAATGGTTCCTCTGTGTTGAAAAGGTTGAGAAAGGCTGGTATAGACATTAGCAAGTGCAGTTTGTTAGTGTCCTCGCTAGGATGCCGCAAGCCCCGCCCACACTCAGAACATTGCTGCATTTGAAAGCCATAGGAAGCCATCATGTGACTTACCTTCGAAGCCCTCTACAATCTAGTTTTCTCTCCATTCCTGCCCACGTTCTGATTATCCTACGCACATTACCATACCTTAGGTGGTAGAGATTGGTTTTATGTTAATATTTTCGCATGTTCCAACATTGTAATTCAAACTTCATTCTGTGTTTGAAGAAAAAGAAAAACAAGAAATATTGCCAGAACATGTAATTCTGTTAGCGATAACCTGGAATCATTCTCACTCAGCCGACAACACCGCTGTGATCAGCGCTTGGGGGAAGAAAAAAAAACGAATTCAGGGCCTAACCGCCATTTCATTCCTCCGTCTCCGGATTACGAGGAAATGAACAAATACTTTTAGGTCAGTTTTCTTCAGAGGAAAAAATAAATAAAATGTGTTGAGGATTGATAACCAAGGAAAGTAGCTTTTAATGGCAAAATTCCAATAAGGAGACAGACGGTGCAGAAGTTGGCAAAGTGCAGAAAGTTCATTGCTCTTCAGCATCCTCGGAATTGTGGCTGTCATGGCGATGACAAGTCGCAGCGACACTTTCTTCAAAAGGTCCCTCAGCGAGGTGGCTTCGACAAAACAACACCGCGCTCGCAGCTGAATTTCTTCATGTGTTTAGTAGCTAATAACTCACGACGTGTCATGGATGAACAGATTCCCAACATCTGGACAAACTCACACCAGTAAACCCAACGGTTTAGACTAAAAGGCAGCAGATTGAACATGTATATTTTCTAATATTATTTGTTTTTTTATATATGATGCCTCTATTTTTATGGGGGTTTTTTTTTTAGGGGGGGGTGCTAAGGTTCTAATGATATAGGGCAGTGATGGGCAACCTTGGCACCCCAAATGTTTTGGAACTACATTTCCCATGATAATTCACTATGGTGAGAGAGTGCAGGAGCATCATAGGAAATGTAACTCCAAAACATCTGGGGTGCCGAGGTTCCCCATCACTGATATAGGGCAACTCTTGGCACCTCTCGAGTTTTGGATATAATAGAAAAAGGATTTGAGTTTTTTTGCATTCTATTATAATGAAAAAAGTGTCTATATATATATATATATATATATATATATATATATATATATATATATATATATATATATATGCATTTTAGGATAACATGAGTTAAAGAAAAAAAAATAAAATAAAAGATACAGCTATATTAAAACATGTTTCAGAAGCGTGTTGCTCATAGAGCCCCAGGAAGTTGCTTAGAAGACCCAATACACCTAATAGAAAACCCAGGGTACTCAGTAGAAGAACCACAACAGTCGGTAGAGGACCCAACCACTCGGTAGAGGACCTGGGCAACATTCGGCACTTGGTAGTAGACTTAGGGCACTAAGTGGAAGACCTAGGGTACTCGGTAGAAGACCCAGGGCCCACAGAAGAAGAGCTGCGCACATGGTAGAAGACCAAGAGTACTCAGTAGAAGATCCAAGGCACTTGATAGAAGATCCAAGTCACTCGATGGAGGAACCAGGGCACGCAGTAGAAAGCCTTGGACACTGAGTAGAAGAGCCTAGATCTGGTGGTGCCGTTCTATCACACTGTTCATTGCTGCCAATATTCATTGAGTGTGAATGTGGATGCATGCATGGTGTGTAGACGCTCTGGTTTTAGACAACATTGTCTTTTAGATGGTGTAAGGTGTAGGAGTCGTTAATATTAATATTTTTATCGAATTTTTGTATTTTTCAATACATGTTTTACTAATTAATGGCTTCATCCAGATCTTATTTGCATGTGGCTCTATAATGTGGTTCTTTGTGCTCTCTCCTTCTCTCTGGTATAGTGTTATCTTGTTTATATGTTTGTTTGGCCACTGAGCCCCACCCCTAAGTGAAGTGAGTGGAAGAGTATTTGGTGGTTCTTTTTGTACTGTATTTTTGGTTTTCACCCTTTTCTTCATTGCACTATAGAAGATGGATTGCGCTGTAGAAGGCCAAAGGCACTCAGTAGAACGCTGTGCCACTCAGTAGAAGATCTGGGGCACACAGTATAAGAAATAGGGCACTCAATAGAAGACCCAAGCCACTTGGCAGAAGCCCCAAGACACTGAGTAGAAGACAGGGGCATTCAGTTACAGATCCAAAGCACTCGGTAGAAGACCGTGGCGCTCAGTAAAAGACCAAAGGCACTCAGTAGAACGCTGTGGCACTCAGTAGAAGATCTGGGGCACACAGTATAAGAAATAGGGCACTCAATAGAGGACCCAAGCCACTTGGCAGATGACCCAAGACACTGAGTAGAAGACAGGGGCATTCAGTTACAGATCCAAAGCACTCGGTAGAAGACCGTGGCGCTCAGTAAAAGACCAAAGGCACTCAGTAGAACGCTGTGGCACTCAGTAGAAGATCTGGGGCACACAGTATAAGAAATAGGGCACTCAATAGAGGACCCAAGCCACTTGGCAGAAAACCCAAGACACTGAGTAGAAGACAGGGGCATTCAGTTACAGATCCAAGGCACTCGGTAGAAGACCGTGGCGCTCAGTAAAAGACCAAAGGCACTCAGTAGAACGCTGTGGCACTCAGTAGAAGATCTGGGGCACACAGTATAAGAAATAGGGCACTCAATAGAGGACCCAAGCCACTTGGCAGATGACCCAAGACACTGAGTAGAAGACAGGGGCATTCAGTTACAGATCCAAGGTAGAAGACCATGACACTAGGTAGAAGACCCGGAGCAAACAGTAGAAGAAATTGGGCACTCAGTAGAAGACCCAGAGCACTCAAAATAAGACCAAGCCACTTGGTAGAACACCCAAGGCATTGAGTGGAAGATGGTAGAACTCAGTAAAAGACTTAAGGAACTCAGTAGAAGGCACTGGCACTAAGTAGAAGACCCAAGTCACTCAGTAGATGAACCAGGGCATTTAATAAAAGACCCAGGGCAGTCAGTAGAAGAACTAGGGCATTTTATAGAAGATTCAGAGCACCCAATAGAAAACCCTGGGTGCACTGTAAAAGACCTGGGGCTCTAAGTAGAAGACCTGGGGCACGCAGTAGAAGTCCCAGAACACCCAGTAGAAGACACAAGACAATTAATAGAAGACCTGAGGAACTCAGAAAAAGATCCAGGTTACTTTGTAGAAAACCCAGGTTACACAGTAAAAGACCCAAGAGAACACGCCATGGGTGTCAGGGTCTAGCAATGCAACATGTGGCTTTCACATATATTTGTAAATAATTCATGCTTCAGTAACTTCCTGTTAATTTATGAAATTGTAAAAGCAGGCCTCGATTCCACCTCTTTCTTGATGCTGGAGCTTTTCTCCACCCTAAAGATCAGTGATGGCGAACCTCGGCACCCCCAGATGTTTTGGAACTACATTTCCCATGATGCTCATACACTCTGCAGTGTAGTTAAGCATCATGGGAAATGTAGTTCCAAAACATCTGGGGTGCCAAGATTCGCCATCACTGCTATAGATTCTTTCATCTCTCGAGGAGCAAAGGTGATGAGTCCTGCACAGGAAAAAAGAAACCATATATTTTGGGGGGTGGCAAACAAACCTGGCCCCCTCACTCGCACTAACCCCCCCTCCCCCCAGTCATTTGCTTGCACTTCCCCCCTCCCCTCTCGATTGGGAAGGCGGCATTACACTCGCACCACCCCCCCCCCCCGGCGCTCGATTGAATGATCAGGAAAGCGGCCTTACCTTATGCTGCAGTAGAGTTGCGGGGAGGGAAGGCAGAGAGAAGAGCCAGGGCCGTTTCTTCTATTCCCGGCCCGAACATGAAGTGAGTCCTGAGACCCCGATTGGCTGCGAGTCCTAAGATTCCCTGGCCAATCGGGTCTGCGGACCCACTTCCTGATTGGCTGGGACGAGAAACAGGAAGACATTAGTGAATATTATTTTCACTAATGTCACACAAGTGGGTGGGCTCGGGGCGCAGTGCTCTTCGCCCTGAGCCCACCCTTTTTGAAGCCAATTAGAGCTTCAGGCTCTAATCATGTGGTTCAAAAAAAAAAACCCCAATGAAATCCATGCGCCCGGCGCCCTGCATGGAGGTTAGAGGCCGGGGCACATGGATTAGGAGGGTGGGGCCCCTAATGAGCGGGCCGCCACTGCAAATAACCCTTTTACTATCCACATGAGTTAACAGAAACCAGCAGGAAACTCGTCTCATCAGACTCAACCAAAGCAGACATGTCACCTTTGTGAGGACTAACCCTTTAAGATAGGTCCTTTTTTTTTTTTGAAGGTCGGGACCAACCATGGAGGAATTTTGTTTGCCACGAATACCTTCACACTTACAACTCCTTGCACATCTTAAAGCAGCATGCACTCTCTCATTATTTTATCCAAATCTTTATAATATATACATTAATAATATATTACAATATGTTCATGTGGCACTTGATTTATGGAGGTTGATCCATCAGCAATTCATTACGCACATCAATTTTTTACGCTGCATACAGAATTTCAGGGCATTCTTAACCCCGATGCCCATTAATATTCATTGCATGCACTCTGTGAAATTAATTTCTATATTTCCACGTATTCTGACATGTGTTCTCATAAAAAGGGGTCTGGAGGCCAATGTATCAAAGAGAAGAGCCCCCACCAAAGATCCATGCTCACTATATATATATATATGCATACCACCCATATAACACTATAGTTAAAATTAATTAAAGTGGACATATTATCAGATATAATATTTTCAGGTTAATTGCACATGTGCTTAAAAATTTCAATGTAACACTTCTTTCTTAGAGATCCCATTACTCCCCCTGACAATGCCTTCATCTCTCCAGAAGGATGGCACCATCTTTGTTCAGGCATCAAGGGTCACTATCTGCTTTTTGGATTAAGATTATCTTTCTGAGGAATCCTGGTGTCTATTCAGTTTTTGCCCCCTGTTCACAAATGTTTGACACAGATCTACAGTCTCGCAACTTGCTACAAAATGACAATGTTGTAGTCTGATTGTACCGGAAACGTCCCACACGCCGCTTCAGCGCTTCCGTCATATACCACTTCCTCCAGTCTGAATATAGATATTAGATATTATATCCGCATATTACAACCGAGAACTAGGCAGGACTCGTTTGGCTGCAAAGCTGAAACTGTTTATTTGAACAAGAATAGAGGCTTTTATACACTTGAGAAGGAGGTTGCCCCTGCTTGATCATATTACCCTAACAGCACAAACTGTACCCAGGAACATTATTGAACATGAGCTAATTAACTAGTCATTTAAGCAGACTAAGGCCCCTTTCACACATGCGGATGATATGTCCGTATTTCATCCATCCGTTTGCGGATGAAATACGGGCATACATTCATCCCTATGGGATAGCGGGTGTCGGGGGATGAACATCCGCAGACACCCGATTTCCTCCGCCTCCGCAACAGTCCGATTCTGCAGATGGAGGAAAATCCTATTTTTCTATCCGTCTGCAGAGCGGATCGGATGAACACGGACACACGGTCCATGCTCATCCGATCCCCATAGAGGAGAGCGGAGAGCTGACAGGGCGGTCCCCGCACAGTGTGCGGAGACCGCCCTGTCCGCAGCCGGCTCAGCGGGGACAACGGAGCGATCCCTGCTGAGCAAGCGGATCATCACAGGGCGGATCATTACTGATCCGCCCCGTGTGAAAGAGGCCTAATTGACTCAGAGGTCTGACCTTTCAGTGGAGACTTGCCGTCTTCTAGCTCAGAAGTCACAATACACATTATCATAAGTCAAAACACAGAACACCTTCACACAATAGCAGGAGCCCCCAGTCGCAGATGGACCAGCTCCTACATTGAAGCCATGACCATGGACTCCATATCTAAGCAATGCTTTGATTAATCAGGGATTGCAGACGGCATGGCAACAGTCTACAAAACTCTTATGCCGCGTACACACGATCGGAATTTTGGTCGGAAAAAGCTCTGATGGTTTTCCCGACAGGAATTCCGACGGGATTTCGCTCAAGCTGTCTTGCCTACACACGGTCACACCAAATTCCGACCGGCAAGAACGCGGTGACGTACAACACGTACGACGAGACTAGAAAAAGGAAGGTAAATACCCAGTACCCAATAGCTTCCATCTGGTAGTCGAATCTGAGCATGCGTCAGTTTTTGCGCGTCGGAATTGCATACACACACAATCAGAATTTCCCATAGAAAGTTTTTCCGTTGGAAAAATGCAGAACATGCTCTCAAATTTTTGAAATAGCTCTCATTGGTCTTTTGCTGGCCGAAATTCTGATTGTGTGTACGCTGCATTACAATGTTCCATCATTGCGATACAGTGGAATTAATGTATCATAGATTTCTTGAAGGATACTGTTGATAAATATTACTGTTCCATCATTAAGTAATCCAAACCACATTCTCAGTGTCCATTAAATAGCTGTCCATCATTTTATAAGTCACCCTGTGCCCCTAATAGACACAGGGTGACTTAGACATAGGAGGTGCATGGGGAGCTGAAACAAAGGTTTCTCAACCTCTCCAAGGGATTCTAGGTTCCACGGGCCCCCCACCTAAAGTGACTCCTGTCACACTGATTGGGGATGGGAAATGCTTCCTTCTGACTGCAGCAGACTAATCGTATCAAATTAGTCCGGTGAAAGTCATTGATAAAGAGTGTCAATATAGCACTATGGGTGCAGCCTGGTTTGAGACAAACTGCATTGAAAGCTCCATTTGTGGGGGGAAAAAAAGGACATCAATTTTGTTTTGGTACAATGTCGCACGGCCGCGCAATTTTCAGTTAAAGTAACGCAGTGCCGTATCACAAAAAATGGCCTGGTCATGAAGTGGGGTAAATCTTCTGGAGGGCGAGTGGTTAAAGAAAGGCAACTCAGTCTAAGACGAATTATGCTGATCATGGTTCCCAGCTGGGGAGGACACCAAGGAAACTGTCACAATGGATATAATTGATATGTTCTGGAGACAGCAAGGGGGGCACCAATCTAAGTGCAGCAAGGTGGAGAGGTGGACCCCCCTACACTGCCACCCACTGGTTAACCCCTTCACTGCCAGTGTCATTTACACAGGAATCACTGCATTTGTATAGCACTGATTGCTGTATAAATGACAATGGTCTCAAAAATGTGTCAAAAATGTCCGATGTGTCCGTCACAATAAAAATCACAGATCGCCGCCATTACTAGTAAACAAAAAATTATTAATAAAAATGCCATAAAACTATCCCCTATTTTGTAAACGTTATAACTTTTGCGCAAACCAATCAATAATCGCTTATTGCGATTTTTTTTTACCAAAAATATGTGGAAGAATACGTATCGGCCTAAACTGAAGGAAAAAAAATGTTTTTTTATATATTTTTTTTTTGGGGGGGGGGGGGTATTTATTATAACAAAAAGTAAAAAATTATGCGTTTTTTTTCTTCAAAATAGTCACTCTATCTTTGTTTATAGCGCAAAAAATGAAAACCGCAGAGGTGATCAAATACCACCAAAAGAAAGCTCTATTTGTGGGGAAAAAAGGACGTCAATTTTGTTTTGGGAGCCACGTCGCACGACCGCGCAATTGTCAGTTAAAGCGACGCAGTGCCGAATCGCAAAAAGTGCTCTGGTCTTTGGCCAGCAAAATGGTCCGGGGGGCTGAATGGGTTAATGATAAAGCAGGAAAATGGTAATGAATTTTGGAAATACCATCTCCATAGCCAAGAAGTGGATGGTGACTCTGGATGAAGCCGGAGCAAAGTGCTGTCCTTTCCGGAGATGAAGGCCGGTGAGGGCATCTTCAAGAAGGATCTCTATGGGGAGTAGTAAATACCTGGCTGGGAGTATTACACAGCATGCAGCACGCCGCACTTAGAAAAACATATCTGATGCTCGGCCCGCTTCAAGTTGCTGAGACTTGAAAAATAAACAGCTGCCCATGAACAAGCGCAATCTTTTTTCCGCATTATTCTACACGCTGTCTTCTGATTCCACAGTACGATTCTTTTATGCTTTCCTATTGAAGTCCTGTTCCCCCCAGGTGCAGATGTATTTGAGTGCTTTATGTTCGCTAATTGCAGCCCTTCCCTGTGTAGCGGTGAAGTCTTTCATAATTACTTCCATCTCCTGCTTTCCTGCGGACTCCCCGGTGAGCCCCGCGCGGCGCCGCGGCCTCCTCGTGCGCACCATTCGGGAAGCCTCGGATCATTCACAGCCAGTTTCATCAATAGAGAAGTTTTTCATGCTGTCAGCAGAGTGAGCCTAGAGCAGGCCAGACCCAAATCTATCCTGACAGCGCGCCGCTCCCGAAAAGAGAGCGTGATAGACAGACGCTCCTGACGGCAACCAGACAAGTTAAACTGCAATTTGCTTTCTCCAGATTGCCTGTTTGTCTTATAGTTCCTTGATGCAAGCAATTTCCTCAAACAATTTCCTTGAAGGGTCTAAATTATAGTTTAAATGCTGCAGTAGATGCATGTATTACAGGTGCAGACTACGCATCGGTAGACGTGCTGGAATTCCTTTAGCTGGTCTTAGATACAAACCCTAATGGAGCACTCGGTAAAATACCTGGTGCACCCAGTAGAGGGCACTCAATAAAAGTCAATCTGTAGAGGACTTACAGCAATTAGTAGAAGACTGGGGACACTCAGTAGAAGATCCGTGGAACTGTCAGGAAAGGCTTGCTGAGAGCAACAGTTTGGTGCGCGTGTGCTTCCATGCACGCACATGTGCGTTTGCGTGCGGGCGCACGGCCATTGGCGCCAGAAGCGATATTTAAACGCTGTCATGACAGAGGAATCTTGCTGCCTGATCTACAGCATTTCCTAAGAGTTTACTGTGTTCCTGATCCGTTCCTGAGACTTGACTTCTGACTATCCTTGCCATCCGCCTGCATCTGACCCCGGCTTGTCCACGACCTCTCTCCTGCCTGATCATTTGGCTTATCTGCACCAGTCTGTTACCGACCCGGCTTGCTTAGTGACCTTCCTTCTGCCTTCTTCACCTGTTCCAGTACTGCTTTCATAAGATTCAGGATCCAGTCGATGTACCCAATATACCCAGTAGAAGAATGAGGACAGTCAGTAAAAGACCCAGGGCACTCAGTAGAAGATCTGGGGCTCGCAGTAGAAGTTTAGGACACTCATAGAGTACCCCAGGCACTCAGTAGAAGACCTGGGGAACTCAGTAGAAGACTTGAGACACATGCAGAAGACCCTGGGGACTCAGTAGAAGATCTAGGGCCCTCAGTAGGAGATCAGGACACTCATAGAATATCCCAGACACTCAATAGAATACCTGGGAAATATAGTAGAAGACTCAAGACACTTGTAGAAGACCCAGGGCACTCTGTAGAAGAACCAGGGCCCTTGGCAGAAGATCTGGAACCTTGAAGAACACACCATACAATCAGTAGAAGACCAAGGACACTCAGTAGAACACTTAAGACACTTGTAGAATACCTAGGGCACGCCATAGAAGACCTAGGGCCCTCAGCAGAAGTTTAGGAAACTTGAAGAACACACCATACAATCAGTAGAAGACCTGGGACACTCAGTAGGAGATCAGGACACTCATAGAACATCCCAGGAACTCAATAGATTACATGGGAAACATAGTAGAAGACTCAAGACACTTGTAGAAGACCCAGGGCACTCTGTAGAAGAACCAGGGCCCTTGGCAGAAGATCTGGAACCTTGAAGAACACACCATACAATCAGTAGAAGACCTGGGACACTCAGTAGAACACGTAAGATACTTGTAGAATACCTAGGGCACGCCATAGAAGACCTAGGGCTCTCAGCAGAAGATCAGGACACTTATAGACGACCCCAAGCACTCAGTAGGAGAACTGGGCCACTCAGTAGAAGACCTGGGAAGCACAGTAGAAGATTCAAGACACTTGTAGAAGAACCAGGGCCCTTGGCAGAAGATCAGGGAACTTGAAGAACAAACCATGCAATCAGTAGAAGACCTGGGACATTCAAAAGAACACTTAAGACACTTGTAGAATACCTAGGGCACTCCATAGAAGACCTAGGGCTCTCAGCAGAAGATCAGGACACTTATAGATGACCCCAAGCACTCAGTAGGAGAACTGGGACACTCGGTAGAAGACCTGGGAAGCACAGTAGAAGACCCAAGATACTCATTACCGGACCCAAGCCTTGAAGTCTGAGGCTTCTCACACTTGAGCGTTTTGTAGCTTGATACTTTAAAAACTCCATTGTTTTAAATGTTTCCTGTTCCCACCCCACCGCTCCGACGCCTATCGCTCAAAAAAGCACAAACCACAGGAATTCAGAAAGGAGCGCCAGACCAAAATTGAGTAAAGGAGTCTTTTGTTTGCTCAGTGCTGCGGCTAATTGGCTGCAGTGCTGAATATTGTTTTCTGATAGTGGAGGAGTCTCTGCTGTCAGTAGCACAGCGCTGAGGATTCCTTCATCTACCTCACTTGTGTGGACGGCCAAATCCATTCAGTTTTTTTTTTTTGTTTGGATCGGCCTGCTGGTGGTCGAAATAAACGGACCCATGTATGCCCAGACTGATGGCCCATACACACTATCAGAAAACCCTATGAAAAAATACCGCTTTCTAAGTGACCATTAATCTGATTGTTAGTACAGAGCTTTCGAGAGCTGATCACGACCGTTCATCCGGTATTATCTAATTGGACAAACACAAAATATTACCAGATCATGGGATTTTCATTTAATCGGTACAGTTGTCATCAGAAAATACAACACAAATACACTACAACACATGACATCACTTCCCAATTTGTATTCTGTCCTATGAGGATAACTTTAGTAAACTCTTCGTTTTCTATATGAGATTAGCATGAAAAAAAAAAATGGACGATCGTTCGTCTGATAATCTCATCGTGTGTACCAGGCATACGGCTAAATGGGTTTATCTCAGTAATCGGTACACCAGGCTGGTAATCAACTTCCCTAAATTAAAGGTGGACACTTTAGGGAGCATGTATAAATCTTTACATCAAAGAAAATGTAAAAAAAATAAATAAATTTCAGTCCAACGTTACGAATATAATGCCAAAAAGAGTTCCCTTTGAAATCATACAGCGCCTGTAAAAAGTATTCATACCCCCTGACATTTCCCCACATTTTCTCATGTTACAACCAAAACCATAAATGTATTTTATTGGGATTTTATGTGATGGACCAACACAAAGTGTCACATAATTGTGAAGTGGAAGGAAAATGATAAATGATACAAATAAATCTGTGAAAAGTGTGGGGGGAGGGGCATTTGTATGGCGCCCCCCGGAGTCAATACTTTGTAGAACCCCCTTTCTCTACAAGTCTTTTTGGGGGTGTCTCTACCAGCTTTGCCCATCTAGAGAGGACATTTCTGCCCATTCTTCTTCTTTGTAAAATATCTCAAGCTCTGTCAGATTGGATGGAGAGCGTCTGTGATCAGCAATTATCAAGTCTGGCCACAGATTCTCAATGGGATTTAGGTCTGGACTGTGACTGGGCCATTCTAACACATGAATATGCTTTGATGTAAACCATTCCATTGTAGCTCTGGCTGGATGTTTCGGGTCGTTGTCCTGCTGGAAGGGGAACCTCCGCCCCGGTCTCAAGTCTTCTGCCGACTCTATCAGGTTTTCTTCTAAGATTGTCCTGTATTTGTCTCCATCCATCTTCCCATCAACTCTGACCAGCTTCCCTGTCCCTGCTGAAGAAAACCATCCCCACCACATGAAGCTGCCACCACCATGTCTCACGGTGGGGATGGTGTGTTCGGGGGATGGGCGGTGTTAGTTTCCCCCACACATAGCGTTTTGCTTTTAGGCCATAAAGTAGAATTTTGGTCTCCTCTGACCAGATCACCTTCTTCCACATGTTTGCTGCCCCCTCCCCCACATGGCTTCTCACAAACTACAAACAGGACTTCTTATGACTTTCTTTCTCCAATGTCTTTCTTCTTGTCACTCTTCCATAAAGGGCAGATTTGTGGAGAGACGACTAATAGTTGTCCTGTGGACAGATTCTCCCCCCTGAGCTGTGGATCTCTGCAGCTCCTCCAGAGTTACCATGGACCTCTTGGTTCTTCTCTGATGAATGCTCTCCTTGCCCGGCCCGGTCAGTTTAGGTGGACGGCCATGTCTTGGTAGGTTTGCGGTTGTGCCATACTCTTTCTTTTTTCCAATGATGGATTGAACAGAGCTCCGTGAGAGGGTCAAAGCTTGGGAGATTTTATTATAACAGAACCCTGCTTTATACTTCTCCACAACTTCATCCCTGACCTGTCTGGTGTGTTCCTTGGCCTTCATGATGCTGTTTGTTTACCAAGGTTCTCTAACAAACATCTGCGGTCTTCACAGAACAGAACAGCAGTATTTATACTGAGATTGGATGACACACAGGTGGACTCTATTTACTAATCAGGTGACTTCTGAAGGCAATTGGTTCCTCTAGATTGTAGTTAGGGGTATCAGAGTAAAGGGGGCTGAATACAAATGCCCCCCCCTCCCCCACACTTTTCACATATTTATTTGTATCATTTATAATTTTCCTTCCACTTCACAATTATGTGACACTTTGTGTTGGTCCATCACATAAAATCCCAATAAAATACATTTATGGTTTTGGTTGTAACATGACAAAATGTGGGAAATTTCATGGGGTATGAATACTTTTTCAAGGCCCTGTATATCTTCTAGGATGAGGGTTTGTGAAGACAGAACCTCTTCTAAAGCCGTCGGTCTTATTTAGGAGGACGGTTTAATGGGCAATTATATTTAATGAAAACAAGTTGGGACCGCGGGAATTCTCCCCACCAGTTCGGAAATTCATTTGGAGTTTCTAATGACTTTGTTTTCATGTCCGCCTCAAAATGACTTAATGAAATAAATGGCCGCTTAAGAGGATTCAGTGCCGCCTCTCAGCAGTTTTCTGTATACATTGCGAAGAAAGGGCCCACTAATGGCCGGAGTCATTTAAATGAAAAGCTGTGGAGAGTCAGAGGTGGAATCCATAATTCTATAAACAGAGGCAAAATTCCGAGTTTTCATTCTCCCAAAATGTCACCGTAAATCAGATTTTGGCAAAAGTCCATTGTGAAGGTGGGCACTATATTTACCAACAAATTCATTTTCATTCCAGAAGTTGCTTTCGATATTTGTAAATCTGCAACTTCAACTATAATAATTACTGGTGATCCTGCCTTGATCGTCCTTGTTCAGATACTTCCTGTAATAGGGTGACAACGCTTGAGTGTTTCAGTTGCGTTCAGTTGCATTCCTATGTTGTCACTCAGTCACATTGGCTTTCTATGGAAGCAAATGATGCAACACACATTGTACAGGCATGTAGTCCCAACACACGTTGTACAGGCATGTAGTCCTAACGCACGTTGTACAGGCATGTAGTCCTAACACCAGTGGCGTCGCTAGGGTGTGGCTTTTGGGGGCTATAGCCCTGAATCTGGGTCCCATAGCCCCGAGTCTCTGCAGGGGTCCCCAAGGGGAGGGGAGGCTCTCTGGGGACCCTGATGCAAGGGGGAGGGTCTCTGGGGACCCTGATGCAAGGGGGGGGTCTCTGGGGACCCTGATGCAAGGGGGGGGTCTCTGGGGACCCTGATGTAAGGGGGAGGGTCTCTGGGGACCCTGATGTAAGGGAGGCTCTCTGGGAACCCTGATGTAAGTGGGGGGCTCTCTGGGGACCCTGATGTAAGTGGGGGTCTCTCTGGGGACCCTGATGCAAGGGGGAGGCTCTCTGGGGACTCTGATGTAAGGGGGGGCTCTCTGGGGACCCTGATGCAAGGGTGAGGCTCTCTAGGGACTCTAATGTAAGAGGAGGCTCTCTGGGGACCCTGATGCAAGGGGGAGGCTCTCTGGTGACTCTGATGTACGGGGAGGCTCTCTGGGGACCCTGATGCAAGGGGGAGGCTCTCTGGGGACTCTGATGTAAGGGGGGGGGGCTCTCTGGGGACCCTGATGCAAGGGTGAGGCTCTCTGGGGACTCTAATGTAAGAGGAGGCTCTCTGGGGACCCTGATGCTAGGGGGAGGCTCTCTGGTGACTCTGATGTACGGGGAGGCTCTCTGGGCACCTGATGCAAGGGGGAGGCTCTCTGGGGACTCTGATGTAAGAGGGAGGCTCTCTGGAGACCCTGATGCAAGGGGGAGGGTCTCTGGGGACCCTGATGCAAGGGTGAGGCTCTCTGGGGATTCTGATGTAAGGGGAGGCTCTCTGGGGACCCTGATGCAAGGGGGAGGCTCTCTGGTGACTCTGATGTACGGGGAGGCTCTCTGGTGACCTTGATGCAAGGGGGAGGCTCTCTGGGGACTTTGATGTAAAGGGGGGCTCTCTGGGGACCCTGATGTAAGTGCGGGGCTCTCTGGGGACACTGATGCAAGGGGGAGGCTCTCTGGGGACTCTGATGTAAGGGGGGCTCTCTGGGGACCCTGATGCAAGGGTGAGGCTCTCTAGGGACTCTAATGTAAGAGGAGGCTCTCTGGGGACCCTGATGCAAGGGGGAGGCTCTCTGGTGACTCTGATGTACGGGGAGGCTCTCTGGGGACCCTGATGCAAGGGGGAGGCTCTCTGGGGACCCTGATGCAAGGGGGAGGGTCTCTGGGGACCCTGATGCAAGGGGGGGGTTTCTGGGGACCCTGATGCAAGGGGGGGGTCTCTGGGGACCCTGATGTAAGGGGGAGGGTCTCTGGGGACCCTGATGTAAGGGAGGCTCTCTGGGAACCCTGATGTAAGTGGGGGGCTCTCTGGGGACCCTGATGTAAGTGGGGGTCTCTCTGGGGACCCTGATGCAAGGGGGAGGCTCTCTGGGGACTCTGATGTAAGGGGGGCTCTCTGGGGACCCTGATGCAAGGGTGAGGCTCTCTAGGGACTCTAATGTAAGAGGAGGCTCTCTGGGGACCCTGATGCAAGGGGGAGGCTCTCTGGTGACTCTGATGTACGGGGAGGCTCTCTGGGGACCCTGATGCAAGGGGGAGGCTCTCTGGGGACTCTGATGTAAGGGGGGGGCTCTCTGGGGACCCTGATGCAAGGGTGAGGCTCTCTGGGGACTCTAATGTAAGAGGAGGCTCTCTGGGGACCCTGATGCTAGGGGGAGGCTCTCTGGTGACTCTGATGTACGGGGAGGCTCTCTGGGCACCTGATGCAAGGGGGAGGCTCTCTGGGGACTCTGATGTAAGAGGGAGGCTCTCTGGAGACCCTGATGCAAGGGGGAGGGTCTCTGGGGACCCTGATGCAAGGGTGAGGCTCTCTGGGGATTCTGATGTAAGGGGAGGCTCTCTGGGGACCCTGATGCAAGGGGGAGGCTCTCTGGTGACTCTGATGTACGGGGAGGCTCTCTGGTGACCTTGATGCAAGGGGGAGGCTCTCTGGGGACTTTGATGTAAAGGGGGGCTCTCTGGGGACCCTGATGTAAGTGCGGGGCTCTCTGGGGACACTGATGTAAGGGGGAGGGTCTCTGGGGACCCTGATGTAAGTGGGGGGATTTCTGGGGATATACACACACACACGTATATTACTGTATATGCATGTGTATGCCCGCCCAAGCGTATGACTTTCTTTACTACGCTGCTAGGGAAATAACTTGGTATTTGCAGTGCAGTGTAGGAGGAATATAAAAACCCGAACATTTGAGAGATCAAACATCTCAACCCAATATAGGAGAGCAAATTCTACAGGTCAACATATGACATAAGGAAAGGGACATTCTTTCAAGCACACGTTTTGGACAACTGGCTCCCAAAAGGTGTAAGAGAGGCCATCTACACAAAACTGGAACAATCATCACCGAACATGGGTAGGGGCCCTCAACTCCTCCATATATAGATTTATATATATATATATATATATATATATATATATATATATGTATTTATTTATAGATTTATTAATTACGACCGATCCAAGTCTGATTCAAATATGGCAATAGGGGACAACTTGGGATCTAGCGATCATAGGATGATCGCATTTAGCATATACCATAGAAAAAGGAGGCACGAGGGAAGCACAAGAACACAAAATTTCAAATGAGCCAATTTTTCTGAGCTGCGGACATTACTACATGACATCAATTGGGACCAAATCCTAGAAACATTGAAAGCAGAAAAAAATAATGGGACTGCTTTAGGAGCATATTAAACAAAGGTATCACACTGTGCATTCCAATGGGCAATAAATATAGAAGAGCGAAGGTGAAACCTGGGTGGCTAAACCAAAATGTAAAAAAGCCTCATTAAAGGGTAAAAAATGGCCTTAAAATATATATAAGGGGATGGGTCACTGTCAGCATTCCAACACTACAAGGAATGCAATAAGAAGTGTAAGAATGCAATCGGGGTGGCTAAAAAAAAGACTACAAGAGACACATAGTGGAGGAGAGAAAAAAAGAAATCCAAATGAATTTTTTTGATCTATTACCAGTAGAAAGGCAAGACCAGAGTACATTGCCCACATAAAAGACACGGATGGGAGGATGGTTATTGACGACACAGAGATGGCAACTGTACAAAAAGCCTTCTTCTCCTTAGTGTTTCCGCAGTACTGTTAGTGACACATCACAGGGCTTACCCTCGTGGCTAACAGAGGTCTGAGTGAAGGAAAGATCTGCCCAGCAACAATAGAGCTGCCACAAAAATCCCCCTGTAACAACATCGCAGTCTGCTACGGAAGTGATGTTCCGTCACCGCCATCTTGCTACACCCCACCCCCGCCCACAGTAAGGTTGCACTAAGAAGGGGGAAAGCGAACAATATGTCGCTACACCCTCACCCCAGCAACAATAGACCCCCCACTAGAAACCAGTGGCGGCCACTCCATTAGGGGAGCAGGGGTGCTGCCCCCCTATCCATGCGCCCGGCCCCTAATTTACAAGCAGGGCGCCGAACGCATGGATTTTTATTTTTATTTTTTAGGCACGTGATTAGAGCCTGAGGCTCTAATTGGCTTAAAAAAAAGGGTGGGCTCTGGGCACAGAGCACTGCGCTCTGATCCCACCCAGTTGTGTGACAATAGCGAATTAACATTTGCTATTGTCTTCCTGCTTCTCCTCCCGGCCAATCAAGAAGCGGATCTTAAGCCTGAGAGGAGAAGCGACTGTATTGGCCTGCCGAGGGGGAAGCCGCTAAAGCTGCCCGCAGCCTACATGGGGTAAGTGCGGGGGGGTGGTGGGCAGATGGGCAGGCGACGGGGGGGTGAGTTTGGTCTGCTGACCGACCAAGCGAGGGGGGGGTTTGACTGACCGACCGATCGGCCGAACGGGCGGTGGGGTGGAGTTTTGGGTTTGACTGATGGATCGACCGAATGGGGGGGGGAGTGGTTCTGGGTGGTTTGTTTGCCGCCCCCCCCCCCTCCAAAATGGAGCACCATCCACTACTGCTAGCAATAATAGATCTCCCAGCAGCCAGCAACAATAGACCCCTCCCTCCACAGTAGTTTCCCGCCAGCAACAATTAACCCCCCCTCCAGCAAAAATAGATCCTCCACCAGCAACAATAAACCTCCCCAGCAACACTAGACCGCCCCACAACAATAGAACCCCCACCAGTGACCATAGATCCCCCTAGCAGCCAGCATTAGTAGACCCTCCAGCACACTCTAGTACCCCTTGTCATTACATACATTCTGTGCTGGGGGGTGCTAGAACTGTGTTTTCCTGCGTTCCCACTGAAAAAAGCCCTGACCGTCCACAGACGAGCCGATCCCTACCTCTTCCCCCATTAACTCATCAACCCTCACCGCAATTACCCGAATCTAAACAGTTTAATCTCTCCTTGAATGGGGCCGCAGTTTCTGGCCTGGTCCTGGTTATGAGCGTTTGACGTTGAAGTTGTAGAACCTGGCAGGGTCACGTGACCCATAAATCACGGGCTCGGCTGGATCGGGAATATGAGGTTTTTCTAACACATCAATTATGATGAAATTGAAGGTGCATCCGCCGAAACAATTACGCGGGAGGACGGCGGCACGCGGCACATGGGCCGCTTGTTTTCTCTGCAGAGTGCCATTTGTGCATGTAGATAAACATGAAATACAGAACAACGCTAAAAGCATTTAGAGGCGGCTCTTATCTAAATAGCCCGATACTGCCGAATGCTTCCTGCCGCTTGCCTGGCTGTTTCAAGTGGTTTTATCCATATTTTTTTTTTCTAGACCTGTAGTTGTCAATACTGCTCTCTGGGCTTTAACCACTTACAGGCCGGAAAGGATTTGCCCCCTTTAATGACCAGGCCATTTTTTTTGCGAGTCGTTTTAGCTAACAATTTACACGGTCGTGCGACGCTGTACCCAAATAAAATTCACGTCCTTCTTTTCCCACAAATAGAAATTTCTTTTGGTGGTATTTGATCACCTCTGAGCTTTTTTTTTTTGCGCTATGGACAATTTTGAAAAAAAAAAAAATAAATTTCACTTTCGTTCATTGATGGACACAGCTCCTTTAATTCTTGGTCTCCTCTCCTGAAGTGGCGTGATAACCCTAAGGTCAAGAATTAAAGGAGCTGTGTCCGTCATGAGAAAATAATTTTACGGTGAGTACAAAAAATCCAATTTTTTTTACATTTTGCTATAATAAATATCCCCAAAAAAAAAAATGTCTTCATCAGTTTAGGCCAATTTGTATTCTTCTACATATTTTTGGTAGAAAAAAAATTACAATAAGCGTATATTGATTGGTTTGCGCAAAAGTTATCATGTCTACAAAATAGGGGATATATTTATGGCATTTTTCGTAGTCTTTTTTTTTTAGCCATCCTGATTGCTTTATTATACTTCTTATTACATTTCTTGTAGTGTTGGAATGCTGACAGTGGCCCATCCCCTTTATATTTTTTTAAGGCCATTTTTTTTCCCTTTAATGAGGCTTTTTACATTTTGGTTTAGCCACCCAGGTTTCCCCTTCGCTCTTCTATATTTATTGCCCATTGGAATGCACTGTGTGATACCTTTGTTTAATATTCTCCTAAAGCATGCTCATTTTTTTCCGCTTACAATGTTTCTAGGATTTGGTCTCAATTGATGTAATGTAGTAATGATGCATGCTGATGGTGACCCACCCCCTTTATATTTTTTAAAGGCCATTTTTTTCCCTTTATTGAGACTTTTTACATTTTGGTTTAGCCTCCCTGCGATTTTTAACAGGACTGCGACATTGCGGCGGACAGATCGGACACTTTTGACTCTTTTTTGGAACCATTGACAATTATACAGCGATCAGTGCTATACAAATGCACTGATTACTGTATAGATGTCACTGGCAGGGAAGGGGTTAACACTAGGGGACGATCAAGGGGTTAGATGATCTTTGGGGGTGTTTCTAACTGTGGGGGGGTGGGACTGACTGGAGGAGGAGAGAGATCGCTGTTCCTAATCACTTGGAACAGCAGATCTCCCTCTCCTTCCTTGTCGGAATGGGGATCTGTCTGTTTACATTGACAGATCCCCGTTCTGGCTCTGTTTTCCATGATCGTGGGTGGCCGGCGGACATCGCGACTGCCAGCCATGGGCATCGTATCCCCCCATCGTACAGCTATGGCTCGTAAAGGAGCCAAGGTACCAGTAGGGCTCCTTCCAGTACGGCTCCTGTATAAAGGGGATGGGTCACCGTCAGCATTCCAACACTACAAGGAATGCAATAAGAAGTGTAATAATGCAATCAGGGTGGCTAAAAAAGACTACGATTGAGTCTGGTGCACCTTAACTACCAATGTCGTTTTAAAAAATTATATAAGATTCGTCCAAAAAATTGCTCCCAGACCCTTATCCTGGATAGGAGTCTGGTATAGCTTTAAATGGGGGACCCCACTTAAAAAAAATTTTTTTAATTAAAATAAGCATGTTGGGTCTCTCCTAGAATCAATACCAGACCCTTATCTAAGCAGGCAGCCTGACTGACCAGGAAACGGGGTCAGCAAGCATGCAACTTAGGGAACCTTTTTTCCAGGGGTGAACCCCCTAGCAAAGCACCTTGTCCTTATGTTAATGGAGACAAAGGCCTCTTTCCTACAACCCTGGCCCCGTTCACTCCATCCCAACCTACCGATAGTGACAACACTTATTTATCACAAAGAGGACGCTGATAACTAATTGCCTTCATACTGAATCCAAGGAAATGTGGTCAGGTGTGTCCAGTGGTTCATGCCCCTCCCCCTCTCTCTCTGCACCTAAATACAGTTAACATGTCGTTTGGAAGCAAAGATGCCTTCCAACAGAATCATATAACAAGAGACTGCAGTGCCGCAGGGAGCCCATATATCATTGTCAATGCTGTGTTATGTCTCATTTAAACATCTACAGACCTCCTGACACTTTTACCATTCCGAGAAACCCAAGTCATTCAAAAACCAGAATAAGCCAACCATTTATAATCCTCAACAATACAGACATCGTGTGCCGCCGCCGCTGTAAATGATGCGGCTATTAGTAGTTTTACGGATGATACATTGCGACACACATTCACTCTCTATTGTTCCATGCGAACGCCTCTGTGAAATCAATAATCACGACTGGTCGAAATTCGGCATTGCATTTCACACTATTAGCCATTAGCAATTAGCATATATATTCCCATCTTAACATACAAAGGGGAACATTAGGCTCCGTAGTTTGTACCCGACGCCTTCTATGCAAGGAGTGCAGCGAGGATTCGAAAAATACATAAAAAAATGCAGTTGTGAATTCCTTTAACCATGTGACCTCCAGAATGTTTTACCCCCCTTTATGACCAGGCCATTTATTGCTACTCAGCAATGCGCTATTTTAACTTGTAACATTGTGTACATTTTTTGAAAATGGACTTTATAGTCACACCCGTACTCATGCTTCTAAAAATATTGTTTATTTAATTATCATTAAAACAACGTATGTATACATATAACAAATGAGAAAATCCCATTATGACACATTACTTTAACTGGTAAATATTTGTAAATTTTCTAATGAAAATGGACTTTATAGGCACACCTGTACACATCATATTTCTTAAAATATTGCTTATTTAATTATCGTTAAAACAACGTATGTATACATATAATTAATTTGAAAATCACATTATGACACATTACTTTAAGTGGTAAATATTTGTAATTTTTTTTGAAAAAGGACTTTATAGGTACACCCGTACACATCATATTTCTTAAAATATTGTTTATTTAATTATTGTTAAAACAAAGTATGTATACATATAATTAATTAGAAAATCACATTATGACACATTACTTTAACTGGTAAATATTTGTACATTTTATTTGAAAATGGACTTTATAGGCACACCCGTACACATCATGTTTCTTAAAATATTGCTTATTTAATTATCGTTAAAACAACGTATGTATACATATAATTAATTAGAAAATAACATTATGACACATTACTTTAAGTGGTAAATATTTGTACATTTTTTTGAAAAGGGACTTTATAGGTACACCCGTACACATCATATTTCTTAAAATATTGTTTATTTAATTATTGTTAAAACAAAGTATGTATACATATAATTAATCAGAAAATCACATTATGACACATTACTTTAACTGGTAAATATTTGTATATTTTATTTGAAAATGGACTTTATAGGCACACCTGTACACATCATGTTTCTTAAAATATTGCTTATTTAATTATCGTTAAAACAACATATGTATACATATAATTAATTAGAAAATAACATTATGACACATTACTTTAAGTGGTAAATATTTGTAAATTTTTTTGAAAAGGGACTTTATAGGTACACCCGTACACATCATATTTCTTAAAATATTGTTTATTTAATTATTGTTAAAACAAAGTATGTATACATATAATTAATTAGAAAATCAAATTATGACACATTACTTTAACTGGTAAATATTTGTACATTTTTTTAATGAAAATTGACTTTATAGGCACACCCGTACACATCATGTTTCTTAAAATATCGCTTATTTAATTATCGTTAAAACAACGTATGTATACATATAATTAATTTGAAAATCACATTATGACACATTACTTTAAGTGGTAAATATTTGTAAATTTTTTTGAAAAAGGACTTTATAGGTACACCCGTACACATCATATTTCTTAAAATATTGTTTATTTAATTATGTTAAAACAAAGTATGTATACATATAATTAATCAGAAAATCACATTATGACACATTACTTTAACTGGTAAATATTTGTACATTTTATTTGAAAATGGACTTTATAGGCACACCCGTACACATCATGTTTCTTAAAATATTGCTTATTTAATTATCGTTAAAACAACGTATGTATACATATAATTATTTAGAAAATCACATTATGACACATTACTTTAACTGGTAAATATTTGTAAATTTTTTTAAAAATGGACTTTATAGGCACACCCGTACACATCATGTTTCTAAAAATATCACTTATTTAATTATCATTAAAACAATGTATGTATACATATAATTAATTAGAAAATCACATTAGGACACATTACTTTAACTGGTAGTTGTGCGGTCACACAACACTGAACACAAATGAAATGGATATCATTTTTTCACAAACTTTTTTTTTTTTTTGGTGCTATTTGATATATATATATATATATATATATATATATATATATACTAATGAAAACAAAAGATCAAAAAAATAATATTTTCTACTGTCTGTAAAAAAAAAAATCCAATAAAATCAAGTTCTTTCATAAATTTAGACCAAAATGTATTCTGCTGCATGTCTTTGGTAGAAAAAAAAAATCCCAATAAGTATATTCAATGTCTTGAAAAAGTTTTCACACGCCTTGAAATTTCCCACATTTTGTCATGTTACATGTCACATGTTTTACAGAAAGTGGCACATAATTGTGAAGTGGAAGGAAAATGATAAATGATACAAATAAATATGTGAAAAGTGTGAGGGGCAATTGTATTCAGCCCCCCTTTACTTTGATACCCCTAACTACAATCTAGTGCAGGGTTTCTCATCTAGGGTTCCTCCAGAGGTTGTAGGGGTTCCTCAAGCAATGAGCAATTTCTGCCTCTCAGATAAGTTCCCACTGACACCATTGACCTTTTTCCCTATCTTTAAGGGGGTAATTCTACCCAAACACCGCAAGTGTAAGGAGCATTCTTCCCATTGACCATCACACTAATAATGTTTAGCACGGGTTCCCTAGGAGCAGAACATTATTTCAAGGGTTCCTCTGTGTTGAAAAGGTTGGGAAACACTGATCTAGTGTAACTATTTGCCTTCAGAAGTCCCCTAATTAGTAAATAGTGTCCACCTGTGTGTCATTTAATCTCCGTATAAATACAGCTGTTCTGTGAAGCCCTCTGAGGTTTGTTGGAGAACCTTAGTGAACAAACAGCATCATGAAGGCCAAGGAACACACCAGACAGGTCAGGGATAAAGTTGTGGGGAAGTATAAAGCAGGGTCAAGTTATAATAAAATCTCCCAAGCTTTGATCATCTCACGGAGCTCTGTTCAATCCATCATCGGAAAATGGAAAGAGTATGGGCACAACCGCAAACCTACCAAGACACGGCCGTCCACCTAAACTGACCGGGCCGGGCAAGGAGAGCATTCATCAGAGAAGAGCCAAGAGGTCCATGGTAACTCTGGAGGAGCTGCAGAGATCCACAGCTCAGGGGGGAGAATCTGTCCACAGGACAACTATTAGTCGTCTCTCCACAAATCTGCCCTTTATGGAAGAGTGACAAGAAGAAAGACATTGGAGAAAGAAAGTCATAAGAAGTCCTGTTTGTAGTTTGTGAGAAGCCATGTGGGGGAGGGGGCAGCAAACATGGGGAAGAAGGTGATCTGGTCAGAGGAGACCAAAATTCTACTTTTTGGCCTAAAAGTAAAACGCATTATTGGTGACAGTGGCAGGAATTATGCCCCATTATTATCCCACTCCAGTGAGCGGGTGAATGCCTTCCAACTGGTATTTTGCTCCACATTTAAACCGACGGCATGAGAGTGATCACATGATCGCCCGATCCTTCTCCCCTCCCCCCGCATTACATTACAATAAACATTATGACAATGACCCAAATACTTTGATGATTAAATTGGTTCTTTCATTCCCCTTTTAGTCCCCGTGATGCACGGCGGCGTCTATTTTCGGCCACATCTTCGGTCGCTCTTGTACCCGGCTCAGCCTCGGAAGGACGTATTAAGTAGACATCTGTTGCCAAGTATCTGCATTCATGGAGCACTTTACTCCCGGAGAGCTCCTTTATCTGCTAATGAGCGTGTCAGGAGATAGAAATATGTCACTATGGCAATATTTGTGTGGCTCCGCCGTCTTTTGTCGCTGTCATGGCAGAGACTCAATAACCGCGCCGATCGGATTGCTGTCATTCCCACTTCTTATCATTATCAATGGGATAGAATGTATCAATCCGGCTTCTGGTTCCTTCCTGGTAACTGAGCAAGCGAGGGGGGAGGGGGAGGGGGACATAAAACTTCAAGTGAGGACGCCGGGAATTCATGAGAGCTTCAATGTCTCAGGGCCAGGGCGGAATTTGCTGCGAAGGACGGCATTTTATGCGGTCGGGAACTTTGTCCGGCGGTTGGATGTGTAATAAATGATCTTATTAGAAAACTGACCTTTTTGTGCTTTTCTTTTCGGGAAAAGAGACAAGCGCGGCATTAGCTCCGAGGAATTAACAAGGCGAGATCCGAGAGAGAACTCGGGCCAATTTTTCTAGAACCTAAATGAGAAGTCGGAAGTTAAACCATTTCAGTGCCGGGCACTTTTACCCCCTTCCTGCCCAGGGCAGCATTCTCAGCTTTCAGAGTGCTGTCACACTTTGAATGACAATTACGCGGTCATATAACACTGTACACATAGGACATTAAAAACGGCTACGGCTCTGAAAGGGTAGAAGGATAAGTTGCCCTTCGGGAACATGTGACACGGTCCACTCGTAAAGGTTTGTTAGTTAAAGAAACTGGCTTCCCACCTTTTTTTTTTACCTGGCTCCCAGACTCAAAGCAAATTGGTCAAGCCCCGGCATAGAGTCTACCGCTGCAGAACGGGTTCTGGAATATCGGTCCCCCCAGGGCTTTTGTTTCTCTTAGAATAGGTGCAGGAACTCCCCCCTTATAGATCGCCCTTCGTCTCCGCCCCCTTACCCACCTCCGAGCACCGTCCCTTGGCTCCACCACCTACCCACCTCCCAGTACCGCTCCTTTTAGCCCCTGTACACACGGTTGGAGATTTCGACAACCAAATCCGTCGGATTTTGCCCGTCAGATTTTGTCCGTCGGATTTTGTCCGAAACTGTTGCATACACACGGTCGGACAAAGTTGTCGAAAAATCCGATCATTCAGAACGTGATGACGTTATTTCGTTACGATGGGACTACATTCAGGCTAGTAGCCAATAGCTTTGATGTAGGAATTTGATCTGAGCATGCGTGGCACTTGGTCCGATCAGAATGCTCTACACATGATCGGATTAGGTCCGATCGAACCAGTTGGTCGGGAAATATTTCCAACATGTTGGAAAATTGGGTCCAACGGATATTCAGACGGAATCAGTCCGATGCATACCACACACAGTTGGATTATCCGACGACACGGTCCGATAAGACACATTCCGACAGATTCTCCGCCCGTGTGTACAAGGCTTTAGAGTGTACAGAACCAAGTATCATTTTACGCTACTAAATTGTATGGAATTTGATAGACCCCACCCAAGCAGCATCAGACCCCACCACATTAATAATAGATCCCCCGGCACACAACGACAGACCTCCCCCCCAGCAACAATGGACCCCTCCGCAATAAAACAACACCCCAGCAACAATAGACCCCCACAAAAATAAAAAACAGATCCCCAGTGACAATAGATCCCCCAGCAGTCAGCATCAAATGACCCTCCAGCACACTTTGCTATAGAATACATTCAGTGCTGGAGGTGCCGGAACTGCGTTCCTCCACGTTCCCGCTGAAAAAAAGCCCTGGGTCCCCCCCCAGTCTCTCTTTTCTAAGGTAGCTCCATGTTTGTGAGTAGAGTTTATAGATCCGGAGGAGCCCTCGAAGGGCATACATCGCTCACCAAGCAGATGTGCCTGTAATCAGCAGCTGGTGGCGGTTAACTTGCATTGTGGTCGGGGTTAATGGAGAGAAAGGGGACTAAATGAGAAAAAAAATGAGGGTTGGAAAACAATGGAAGACAGAACATCCCTGGAAACGCACTTGAACTCTGCAGCAGATCGATAAAGACGATGAACTAAATGAGAGACAAGTAGGAGAAGAGAGGGAATGGAACCGAACCCTGCAACACCCAAAGGAAAACGGCCCGTCCCTTGAAATGCACTGGCACCATGCCAGGGTTAATGGGTAGCGGGGCACTAAACGAGAGACAAATTACGGTGTAAGGAGAATGAACTGGAACTTAAATCCGCAATTTCCAAGGCAAAAAGCAATAAGCCCTTCCAAATCAGCGCCGCACGTTCGCCATTTATATGCAAGCCAGCAGATTCTTCTGAGTGATATGCAATTTTTGCAGAGTGGCGATGATGTATAGAATCAGGCGCTGTCACTCAAGGCGCCTTCTGCATCTCAATCAAAAAAGCAGAGGCGCTTCTATAATTTTGTCGCGTTTTTCTCGAATCTAAAGGGAATGAAAATCTTAACAGCTGCCGTATACAGAATAAAATATTTTATTTTAATTAAAATGTAAATGATTACGCTTCATGTAAAAAAAAAAAAGGCAGAAGAATTAAGTATCACTTCGAGGAACACTCCACTTTTATTTAGATGTTTAGATATCACTTCACTGCTTTTCAGCTTCCATGTTCAATTTTTCACACATCTGGATACCTGTATACAAAGCCATACCATATCATACCATACCATATCCTACAATGCAATACCATATCCTACCATACCATATCATACCATATCATATCCTACCATACCATACCCTACCATACCATATCCTACCATACCATACCCTACCATACCATATCCTACCATACCATACCATACCCTACCATACCATACCAAACCATATCATACCATACCATATCATACCATACCCTACCATATCCTACCATAACATACCATACCATACAATGCAATACCATATCATACCATACCAAACCATATCCTACCATACCATACAATGCAATACCATATCATACCATATCATACCATATCCTACCATACCATACAATGCAATACCATATCATACCATATCATACCATATCCTACCATACCAAACCATATCATACCATAACATACCATACCATATACCATACCATACCATACAATGCAATACCATATCCTACCATACCATACCATATCCTACCATACCATATCATACCCTACCTTATCATACCATACAATGCAATACCATATCCTACCATACCATACCATATCCTACCATATCATATCCTAGCATACCAAACCATATCATACCATAACATACCATACCATATACCATACCTTACCATACCATACAATGCCATACCATATCCTACCATACCATACCATATCCTAGCATACCAAACCATATCATACCATAACATACCATATCCTATCATACCATACCATATCCTACCATACCATACCATACTATATCTTACCATACCATACAATGCCATACCATATCCTACCATACCATACCATACCATATAATGCAATACCATATCCTACCATACCAAACCATATCCTACCATACCATACCATACCATACCATATCCTAGCATACCAAACCATATCATACCATACCATACCATACCATATCATACCATACCAAACTATACCTTACCATAACATACTATACCATATCATACCATACCATACTATACCTTACCATACCATATCATACCATACCTTGCAATACTATACCATACCATATCATACCATACCATACCATACCATACTATACCTTACCATACCATATCATACTATACCATACCATACCATATCATACCATACCATACTATACCTTACCATACCATATCATACTATACCATACCATATCATACCATACCTTGCAATACTATGCCATATCATATCATACCATACCATAGGGCACAGTTGGGTCAGCCGTCTTGTCCACCCCACTACCTTAAATAATGTTTGAAGAACCTCCCAAATAATTATAATGTTATTTCTATGGGGGATGGTCATGGGACTAAAGGTTCAGTCACCAGTTATGGGGTCTTAGCTGAAGAAGTGTAGGAGTCGTGCCTTTAGGCAGAGTCAGGGGGTCTACCTGAACCAGGGGCGGATCCAGAGTCTAGTCTCGGGAGGGGCACTGCCAGGAAATAAGGTGTTGCTTATGGAACTAAATTTAATGTATGATGCAGTGTACAGAGGTCAGTAGGATGTAGGGCAGTGTACAGGGAACAGTAGGGCAGAGAACAGGGGGTCAGCAGGGCAGAGGACAGAGGTTGAAAGAACAGAGGAAAAGGGGTAGGTAGGGTGGAAGACAGGGGGCAACAGGGCAATGTACATGTACAGGGGTCAGTAGAATGTAGGACAGTGTACAAGGATCAGTTGAGCAAAGGACTATGCGTCACCGGGGGGGGGCAGCAGAACGGCACATGGGGGGGTCAGGAGAGCATACACTGGGGGCATCAGGAGGGCATACACTGGGGGGATCAGGAGCGCATACACTGGGGGGGATCAGGAGGGCATACACCGGGGGGGGGGGGATCAGGAGGGCATACACCGGGGGGGGGGGGGATCAGGAGGGCATACACCGGGGGGGGATCAGGAGGGTATACACCGGGGGGATCAGGAGGTCATACACCCGGGGGGGATCAGGAGGTCATACACCAGGGGGGGATCAGGAGGTCATACACCAGGGGGGGATCAGGAGGTCATACACCGGGGGGGATCAGGAGGGCATACACCGGGGGGGGATCAGGAGGTCATACACCCGGGGGGGATCAGGAGGTCATATACCAGGGGGGATCAGGAGGGCATACAACGGGGGGATCAGGAGGTCATACACCAGGGGGGGATCAGGAGGGCATACACCGGGGGGATCAGGAGGGCATACACCGTGGCGGATCAGGAGGGCATACACCGGGGGGGGGATCAGGAGGGCATACACCGGGGGGATCAGGAGGGCATACACTGGGGGGGATCAGGAGGGTATACACCGGGGGGGGATCAGGAGGGCATACACCGGGGGGGATCAGGAGGGCATACACTGGGGGGGATCAGGAGGGCATACACCGGGGGGATCAGGAGGGCATACACTGGGGGGGATCAGGAGGGTATACACTGGGGGGGGATCAGGAGGGCATACACCGGGGGGGATCAGGAGGGCATACACCGGGGGGGATCAGGAGGGCATACACCGGGGGGGGATCAGGAGGGCATACACCGGGGGGGATCAGGAGGGCATACACCGGGGGGGATCAGGAGGGCATACACCAGGGGGGGATCAGGAGGGTATACACCGGGGGGGATCAGGAGAGCATACACCGGGGGGGATCAGGAGGGCATACACCAGGGGGGGATCAGGAGGGTAGACACCGGGGGGGATCAGGAGGGCATACACCGGGGGGGGGATCAGGAGGGCATACACCCGGGGGGATCAGGAGGGCATACACCGGGGGGGATCAGGAGGGTATACACCGGGGGGGATCAGGAGGGCATACACCGGGGGGGGATCAGGAGGTCATACACCGGGGGGGATTAGGAGGGTATACACCGGTGGGGATCAGGAGGGCATACACCGGGGGGGGGGATCAGGAGGGCATACACCGGGGGGGGGGGATCAGGAGGGTATACACCGGGGGGGATCAGGAGGTCATACAGGGGGGGATCAGGAGGTCATACAGGGGGGGGATCAGGAGGTTATACACGGGGGGATCAGGAGGTCACACACGGGGGGGATCAGGAGGGCATACACACACATAATCTCCTATTGCCCAGGGGCCCCATAATCTTCTATTGTCCGGGGGCCCCAGGTTATACACGGGGGGGATCAGGAGGGCATACACACTCATAATCTCCTATTGCCCGGGGGCCCCATGAATTGTCAGTCCGCCACTGTTGTTTGGGTTTAGATACGCTTTCATAAACGGATTTTTCGATTACATTCACCCAGATCTTCACCTCCAGCCCTCTTATCCAGACATTTGTTTTATTGTTAAAAAAAAACTAAAGCAGACATCTACTTCCCAATGCTTTCCATGAGCTTCTTCATCTGTATTTGCCTTAATATATTTCTTATCCGGAGTTATCTGGTGGCTTTCCATCTCCAGAACCCATAAGGACCGTCACTCCGTCTAGATGCATGCGCCGCGTTTGTTTGCCAAGTGATGACGTTTCTGTTCTTCTCCGGCCGCAGCGCGGTCCTCCATCATCCGTGTTGTTCTCTATAATTCATTTCGGTTGTAAGACGATAATTATGAATCAATTCTTAATTGCATTAAGCCATAAATTCCCGTTGATTGCAAAGTTCTCCTTTGTGGTCCGCAGTGACTTCTGCCTGATCTCGGAGGTCATCCAATCAATCATCTTTCCTCCTCCCTAACTTGGGAGCGAAGCGCGTTGACATTCCCCATTGAATCTGTTTATTGGGTGTGAAAATTAACACAATGTCAAATGAATTATTGCACGCTTCAGTGGTTTTTTTGTGAACTCAAAGTAATGGAAAGAGGGGGGGGGAGGGGTCACCACAACAGAAGAGGTGACATTTTTTTTTTTTTTTTTAAGTCGGCCATGTTCAAGGCCGACGCGTCAATCCGAGGTCAATATTTCATCTTCATCACGGGTCAGCGGCTGATCCATCTGTTGTTCGGTTACCTTCCCGATTCTGCTTAATTGCCCAGAAATAATTGATGTTGCTAAATTTAACCACCCCCCACTTTGCCAGCCGGTGAGCGGGAGAGTGGTGGGGGGGGCTGACTTTGTGGAGGCGCAAAAGACGAGGAAATTTATCGAGAATTTCTGAGGATGATCGAAAAAGACATTAACTTTGGTTGGATGGAGATCGATTGGTTGCCAACACCGAATAAAAGTTGTGATTTTTTTACGGATCACTGATCAGAATCTCCACCTTGTGTTACTGTAGAGGGGAAGATCCGAGGTCTTCAGGAGATGAATGATTGTCGTCATCAACGGTTACATTTAGTGGGCAGCAAAGGTCCATAATGCAAGTCAGAATGTATGGTGGGGGAGGGGAGGGGAGGGGGAGGGGGTCGAATATATTTGGGTATATGTCAAATGTTCAAGACTAAAATAAAATAACAAAAGCAAAATATTTTCATTTAATTGTAATCAAGTCAGGGGTGGACTGACCATTCGGGCTCTCGGGCACTGCCCAAGGGCCCCATGCCACTAAGGGGCCCCAACAGGGTTGCCAGCCTCAATAAAACCAGGTACAATATGTAAAAATCTGTGTTTTGTTAAAAAAAATCCCCAAATTATAGCTGCCCCGCCTCTCCAGTACCTTTTCAGTGTGTGTGTATCCTGTGTGTGTATCCTGTGTGTGTATATTGTATGTGTGTGTGTATATTGTGTGGCCCCATAATCTATTGCCTGGGGGCTCCATAATCTCCTATTAGCTGGGGGCCCCATAATCTTCTATTGCCTGGGGGCCCCCCATAATCTCCTATTGCCTGGGGGCCCCATAATCTCCTATTACCCAGGTGCCCCATAATCTTCTCCTATTGCCCGGGGGCCCCATAATCTCCTATTGCCCGGGGCCCCCATAATCTCCTATTGCCTGGGGGCCCCCCATAATCTCCTATTGCCTGGGGGCCCCCCATAATCTCCTATTGCCTGGGGGCCCCTCATAATCTCCTATAGCCCAGGTGCCCCATAATCTTCTCCTATTGCCTGGGGGCCCCATAATCTCCTATTGCCCGGGGCCCCCATAATCTCTTATTGCCTGGGGGCCCCCATAATCTCCTATTGCCTGGGGGCCCCCCATAATCTCCTATTGCCTGGGGGCCCCCATAATCTCCTATTGCCCAGGGCCCCCATAATCTCCTATTGCCTGTGGGCCCCCCATAATCTCCTATTGCCTGGGGGCCCCCCATAATCTCCTATTGCCTGGGGCCCCCCCATAATCTCCTATTGCCCAGGTGCCCCATAATCTTCTCCTATTGCCTGGGGGCCCCATAATCTCCTATTGCCCGGGGCCCCCATAATCTCTTATTGCCTGGGGCCCCCCATAATCTCCTATTGCCTGGGGGCCCCCCATAATCTCCTATTGCCTGGGGGCCCCATAATCTCCTATTACCCA
Source organism: Lithobates pipiens (assembly GCF_037356315.1). Classification (NCBI taxonomy): domain Eukaryota; kingdom Metazoa; phylum Chordata; class Amphibia; order Anura; family Ranidae; genus Lithobates; species Lithobates pipiens. Next base: position 2,711,503 of record NW_027507789.1, read on the forward strand.
GGTGCCCCATAATCTTCTCCTATTGCCCGGGGGCCCCATAAACTCCTATTGCCTGGGGCCCCCCATACTCTCCTATTGCCTGGGGGCCCCCCATAATCTCCTATTGCCCGGGGGCCCCATAATCTCCTATTGCCCGGGGGCCCCATGAGGTGTCAGTCCGCCCCCGAATCAAGTATAAAATTGCCTTTTCCTACTTCTGCAGGTTTGAGGTCCCGTACAACACATACGACGGGACTAGAAAAAGGAAGTTCAATACCCAGTATAGCCAATAGCTTCCGCCTCGTAGTTGAATCTGAGCAATACGTGAGTTTTTTTGCGTGTCGGGATTGCGTACACACGATCGGAATTTCCGATAGAAAGATTTTCCATCGGGAAAATTGAGAACCTGCTATCAATTTTTGGCTGGTGGGAATTCGGCCAGATAAATTCCCGATGGAGCGTACACACGGTCGCATTTTCCGATGAAAAGCTCTCATCTGTCTTTTTCTGGCGGGAATTCCGATCCGTGTGTACGCGGCATTAGAGGGCTTTTATTTTATATGTGGTATTTTGGTGATTTTGTTTGTTTTGGGGTTTTTATGTATGTCCCAGCTGTGGGCCCAGGTTGACCTGCACAGCAGGTTGTCATTGGGCGGAGGGGACAGAGATCAGAGAGCATCCATTCGTTGATCTCCCCCAGCCTGGAAGGAACCTGGATAGGACATGTACACCGGTTTCTGGCGTCACTTTCTTTTGCCCTTGTGGCCAGGCAGGAAAGCTAATGGAGCATGATCTGTGCATTCCATTGGCTCCAGTGGAAGACAGGTGAGGGAAGACCCCTGATTTCTTTTTTTAAAGAGAATCTGTGTTAAAAAAAAACATTATATTGTCAAAAGTATTGGGACACCTGCCTTTACACACACATGAACTTTGATGGCATCCCAGTCTTAGCCCATAGGGTTCAATATTGAGTTGGCCCTTTGTGGCTTTAACAGCTTCACCTCTTCTGGGAAGGCCGTCCACAAGGTCTAGGATGGTGTCTATGGGAAGGTTTGACCGTTCTTCCACTGATGTTGGAAGAGAAGGCCTGGCTCACAGTCTCCACTCTAATTCATACCAAAGGTGTTCTATCAGGTTGGGGGGTCAGGACCAGTCAAGCTCCTCCTCCTCAAACTGTTCCCACAAAGCTGGGAGCATGAAATTGTCCAAAATGTCTTGGTATGCTGACGCCTTAAGAGTTCCCTTCACTGGAACTAAGGGGCCAAAGTGGCAGAAACCATAAAATCAGGCCGGGACAGAAGTAAAGTTAAATCACACTTGTTTAATAATAAAAGTAAAAAGAACAAAAGTAGTGGAAACATAGCCAAAGTTCAGTAACTGGAACGGATAGTCAGCCAAGCCAGAAGTCGGGGATCAATGTAGTGGGACAGCAAGCAGGATCTGGAGCCAGAAGGCATGACAGTAAAGCCAGTCTTGAACAGGATCACAGGAGACAGGAGATTGTTACAGTGATGTTGACCAAGGCGAAGGCAGAGATCCTCTGGTCTGAACAGCTCAAGTAGGCAGGACTGACAAGCAGGATATCATCAACAGCTGAGTACCTGTGGCGCAACAGGAGCTGGCAACTAGCCAACAGCTGAGCAGCCAGCTCTGAGAAGGAAGGGCTGAGCCCAGCCCTCATACAAGCCCAACCCCTGAAAAACAACCCCGCATCATAATCCCCCCTCCACCAAATGATTTGGACCAGTGCACAAAGCAAGGTTCATAAAGACATGGATGAGCGAGTTTGGGGTGGAGGAACTTGACTGGCCTGCACAGAGTCCTGCCCTTAACCTCATAGAACACCTTCGGGATGAATTAGAGCAGAGAATGCGAGTCCAGGCCTTCTCGTCCAACATCAGCGCCTGACCCCACAAATGCTCTTCTTGAAGAATGGTGAAACATTCCCCATAGACACCCTCCTAAACCTTGTGGATGGCCTTCCCAGAAGAGGTGAAGCTGTTATAGCTGCAAAGGGCCAACTCAATATTGAACCCTCCGGACTAAGACTGGGAGGCAGGGGCGTAACTATAGGGGGTGCAGCAGTCGCGACCGCAACTGGGCCCTGTGATGCAGGGGGCCATGCAGGCCCCTCTACATATGGCCGGCAGCAGCATAGGCAGCTAGGGGTACCAGTGCACCATGCACACGGGTGGCTGGAGGTGGAGGGTGACTAGCAGAGCTCCATGCTCGACTATCGCACGGGCTGCTCTTTAGTTGTGCATTCCCCGCATGACCTGTGTCCTCGGCCGGCTCCACAGAGTACCCCTCTCCTGCTCCATGCATTGCCGCTCAGTCCGATGTCTGTTCTCCCCAGCCAGAGTCCGGCCCACACCGCACTGCATACTTCTCCCGGGTAAACAAACTTTAAGCACACAGATGCAGTGCAGCCCTATGAGAGCCCCCCGGAGGACACTGCAGGCTTGTCTGCCAGCCCCCCTCCTCCCCCGTCATACACAGATGATGAAAGGTCTTTCTGGGAGATATGCTGATCACCCGTCCAGCACACTGGATGGAGCCCAGGCCAACATGGATGAGTGCGCGGCCTGCAGCTTGGTCATGGTGAGTGAGAGGACCCCATCCCCCACACACCATTACATACCCCTCCATCTCCCCCTGGGGACAGGGACACCTTCTCACCTGGGGACAGGGACCCCTACCTCCCCTGGGGACAGGGACCCCTTCTCACCTGGGGGCAGGGACCCCTACCTCCCCTGGGGACAGGGACCCCTTCTCACCTGGGGACAGGGACCCCTACCTCCCCTGGGAACAGGGGCCCCTTCTCACGTGGGGACAGGGACCCCCACCTCCCCTGGGAACAGGGACCCCTTCTCACCTGGGGGCAGTAACTTCATCTGCCCTGGAGAAAAGGACCTCATCTCTTCTGGGGACGGGGACCCCATCCTGCCTAGGGACAGTCCCCCAATGGGGCACCTAAAAATAAAAATAAACTAATAAAAAAAAACTACTGATACCAGTGGTGGAACTACAGGGCTCACAAAGGTCATACCTGTGACCACGCTCTGGAGTTCCACCGCCGGACTCGGAGGGAAGGGCCCTGGCTGGGGTTCAGGGGGGCCCTTCATGGTTTCTTGCATCGGGGCCCTGAAGGTTCTAGTTACGCCACTGCTGGGAGGCCATTAAAGTTAATGTGTGTGTAAAGGCGTCACAATACTTTTGGTAATAAAGTGTATAATGGGGGGGGGGGGGGGGGGGTTGTCCAGCGTGTGATATAAAGTTGTAGTAAAAGTAAAAAAAAATAGTAAAAAAAGAAAGTCACATCCACATACCACCACCATTGGACTTCATTGGAATTCTCCACTAAGGTTGAACATGATACGCTGAATTCTCGGTGAATTGAACCTGGGCAGATTTCTCCCGTTCCTACAGTACATCGGTGTGTCCGGACAGGATGGGAACATCTTCATTGACTTTGCAAGGGAGGACCGGCAACCATGGGGGGGGGGGGGGGCAAAGCTAAGCAGCGCGGCCGCCTGCCCACAATGTACGCCAAGGTGACCACCCAGCTAAGCCAGGCTCCGAGTCGGATAATATACTAAACGTTCCCGTGTGGTTGTAAAACGCCTTTCACTTTCTTTTTTCCCTCCATGGAGAATCGTCTCATGCACACTGTTAATCTCTAAATAAAGTTGTTCTCGCCCGGCGGCGGCATCATTTTATTAAACAACTTTGAATACGTGTTTTTTTTCCTCCTATCAATTCTGGCTTTATGAGTTCCTCCGATGTCGGAAGCCATTGATCCCAGATTAATTAGGCAGAAAGGAATGACTGTGAACCGAATAATTATAGACTTCTTACCGCCGAGCTGGGCATGTCGATAGCATGGAAATTGATTGGCTTTTCTATTGCATATGATTATTATTAGTAGCGAGCATTAAGGCTACGTTCACCTTTTTTTTTCAAAATTTCAGCTTCCCTGTGTACCAATATAACATTATTGTACCTTTGTTGCAGAAAATAAAAATCTTTCTCTATATTCTGGGGCAGTCCAGTGTCTCCTATAGAAAATCCCTCCATACCTTTCCTGGTGATCCTCCTGAAAACTGTTATGCCCCATACACACGAGCGGACTTTTCAACATCCAAAGTCCGTCAGACCGAGTCCGTCAGACTATCCGATCGTGTGTGGGGCTGCAACGGACTTTAGCTTCGCAAAAGTCTGACGGACTTTAGAAATGAAGCATGCTTCAAATTTTCCCGACGGAACTCCGCCGGACCCGGTCCCCTTCGAAAACTCTGCTCGTGTGTATGCTACTCCGACGGACTAAAACCGACGCTAGGGCAGCTATTGGCTACTGGCTATGAACTTCCTTATTCTAATCCAGTCGTACGTCATCACGTTCGAATCCGTCGGAGTTTAGTGTGATCGTGTGTGGCCAAGTCCGTTCGGCCGAAAAGTCTGTCAGAACTCCGTCGGAACTCCGGCGGAACTCCTTTGGAAGTCTGTCGGACATAAGTCCTCTCGTGTGTACGGGGCATTAAGCCCCGTACACACGAGAGGACTTATGTCCGACAGACTTCCGAAGGAGTTCCGTCGGAGTTCTGCCGGAGTTCCGACGGAGTTCTGACGGACTTTTCGGCGGAGCGGACTTGGCCACACACAATCACACTAAACTCCGACGGATTCGAACGTGATGACGTACGACTGGATTCGAATAAGGAAGTTCATAGCCAGTAGCCAATAGCTGCCCTAGCGTCGGTTTTAGTCCGTCGGAATAGCATACACACGAGCGAATTTTTCGAAGGGACCGGGTCCGGCGGAGTTCCTTCGGAAAAATTTGAAGCGTGTTCCATATTCTAAAGTCCTTCGGACTTTGGCGAGTCAAAAGTCCGTTGCAGCCCACACACGATCGAATAGTCTGACGGACTCAGTCCGTCCGACTTTGGATGTTGAAAAGTCCGCTCGTGTGTACGGGGCTTTAGAAGAAACGAGTTCATCGGCTGACCTCATTAACACACCCCCTGCACCTGCCCTTCCCCTCCAGGAGATTGCCCCACCCACTTCTGTAGTTTTCGTGCTTCTCCAATGCAGGCACAGTCAGGGGGTACTGTTCTCACGAAATACGCAGCCAGTGTTTTCCGCTGCTAATCGATTGTTTTGTAGCTTACCTTCTGTCAGGGAAGTTGCCAACAGAATACAGTTGACATCCTCAGGCACACATACCTGTGTGCAGGTGCCAACAAAGTTCACCCAGATCTGCCACGGGCGCATCGGTGGACGCGCATGCGCTTGCGCATTCGTGTGCGTGCTGGCGCGCATGCGCGCATGCCTGTTACCAGTAGTAGCGGCAGACGGTATATTTAAACACAGAACTCAGCACTGTCTGCTTGATCTATAGCATCACCTGAAATTCTGTTACCCTGTGTTGTTTCCTGAATACCGTTCCGGCTTGTTACCTGACTATGCTCCTGCTGTTATAGCTGATCCGCCTACCCGTTGCCAAACCCACCTGTGACCTGACCACGCTTTTGCCTGCTGTTATACCTGATCTGCCCACCCGTTGCCAAACCTGCCTGCTGACATACTCTGCCTACTTGTTGCCGAGCCTGCCTGCGACCTGACCACACTCCTACCTGCTGTTGTACCCGTGTCAGGTGTCACCTTGAGGCGAGGTGACAGATGCACACCGTACGGATCAGGAGTGCACCGCAAGGTTGTGGACCCTATGGATGACTGCTGCAGACGGGGGACAGATCCCACTGGGGTTATAGCGTAACATTCCCTGGGGCGTGGAGTCTAAGAGCCAGCAGGTGTTCACCAGCGCCTCTAGTGGTGAGGATGGACTTGGCTGCAACTGGCTGCAGGTCACGACCCCCAGGGTCCCCCAGCTCACACCCACAGTAGGCAACAGGAGGATAGGGATAGTGAGGGACAAAAGCCAAGGTCGGGGCCACAAGCAGACAGGAATAGTCAGGGACACGCCAAAAGGTCAGGATCACAGGCAAACAGGGATAGTCAAGGACACGCCAAAGTCGGTAACGGAACAACAGAAGAGCACATGGCAGGAAACAGGAAGCTAACACACAAAGGTTTATCAGCAGCGTTGGCCTGCAGTGCACAGGCCAATATAGAGCTCCCTGATAGGAGCTAGGGTGGAGCCATGCCAGAGGATGGATTACAAAAGCAGACAGGTGAGGGTCGGCTGGTCTCTAGATAAACACATGGGAACAGGTAAGCAGACAAACTATTGCATAAGCATGACAACCCGGTCTGCTCGTCTGCTGCCAAGACCTGCCCGTGATCCGGCTACGTTCCAGCCCGTGGAGGAGAGTTGTACTAATGAAACCAGGAGAAGTGTGCACACCTCCCAACTTTCTGAGATGGGAATGAGGGACACCTATGAGCAAAAGTATGTAGGCATAGCACCCCCCCCCCCCCCGCAACGCCCCATAACCACTTGCTGACTATCTTCCGCATATAGACTGTGGCAAGGCGGCTTGGCTGCACATATAGACGTACCTGTATGTCTGTCTGTGCAGGTGATCACCCGTGGGTCCGGCGGACTCGATGTCTGAACCTTGCCTCACGGACCAAAAACTTTCTCCCTGGAAGGATGTGAGATGTGACTGTGACTGGTGTGATCAGACTGAATGAATGAATGAAATACTTGTATAGCGCACAGTGCGAACTGAATCGCCTCTAGGCTGGACTGGAGAGCACCCCCTACTTCTTGTAATGAAGGAAAAGAGGGACTGGCTCAGTAGGATTGAAAGAGAGAGATCACAGCAACCTCTATACCAGGGATATGCAATTAGCGGACCTCCAGCTGTTGCAGAACTACAAGTCCCATGAGGCATAGCAAGACTCCGACAGCCACAAGCATCACACCCAGAGGCAGAGGCATGATGGGACTTGTAGTTTTGCAACAGCTGGAGGTCCGCTAATTGCATATTCCTGCTCTATACCTTCCTGAGGAAGAGCACGTGGCCGGGGACCCAGAAGAGGACATCTCAGGTTTGGTAACAGACTAACCTTGCACGAGTTATTCTATTGTCTGCTGGGAACTGTTGTTTTTTTCTTCAAGGGCCCCGACTTTGCCAGCCAATGGTTTCTTGTTTTTCATCAATCATTGGCCGGCGCGATAAAACCCGGACTGTCACAGCAAGTTAGGACTGTCTATATACAGCAGCCATCATCAAATTCCCATCGCCCTCCACAAGTTTCAATTTTCTATCTGATCGATGCAGGGGGGACTCTGGGAACGCGATGCAATTCATCGAAAACCAGTAAATCTTCTTATGAACCTATTTTGCAGCCGCAAAGCAGAATCTATATCTGGCCGTTCCCGGACCGCAGAAATGGGAATCTTTAAGGTCTTGCCACCTCATCGAGCCGCTGTGGAATAGGAAATCGGTGGCCTTTCATCATATGCATGGTAATTAGCTCCTGTGTGCGGAGTGGGATGAGACCCTGATTTGTGGAGCCGGGGGGGGGGGGGGGGGGGGGGGGGGGGAGTTTATATTTGCCGCATTGTTCCCAGGCTGGTGGGCGGACGTCTAATCAGGCAGGAGGGCTAAAATGGCCACGGGGGACCTCCAAAGGAGTCGGTGGGAAAAGGTTCCCACCGTCAGATAAGGGGAAGTCTATCCTTCACGCCAACATTGATCCGAGCATAATTAAAGAAGAACGATCGTCTTTATCTGCCCGTAATCCAACAGGCCTCATTATGGCCGAAGGAACGTCCATTACACAGAACTGATACATTTCTTTTTACAATATAACTATTGCCGCCATCAAATGATACATTTACACTACAATGAAGCTGTTTATATTCTTCCCCCATAACATTCACCCAGACAGTAAATTCATTTGTCTTCTTTGCACAGGGTGACCGTGCTGTTCATTCAACGATTACATCTCGTGGCCTTTTGGCCAAGTGTAGGATTCGCTCTTAGCCCCTGTAAACACGGGTCGGACATTCCGACAACCAAATCCGTCAGATTTTGTCCGAAACTGTTGCATACACACGGTCGGACAAAGTTGTCGGAAAGTCCGATCGTTCAGAACGTGGTGACGTTATTTGGTTACCAGGGCTGCTGTTAGAAATCATGGGGCCCCGTACAGCTTACCTGACAGGGCCCCCCTAAAAAAATATAAAAACTAAATTTTCACAAAAAATACACAAAAATCATCATTAGTGGATACAAACACAACATAACTTATAAACTTATGGGGGGGAACAGGAAGGCACGGTACAGCAGTTAGGAGGGTACAGTACAGGGAGCCACAGAAGAAGGGGGTCTGGAAGGTACAGTACGGGGGGGGGGCAGGAGGGCACAGTACAGTGGTTAGGAGGGTACAGTACAGGGGGAGGGTAAGTGGACACAGTACAGGGGGCCGGAGGGTACAGTACAGGGAGCCACAGAAGAAGGGGGACTGGAAGGTACAGTACGGGGGGGGGGGGCAGGAGGGCACAGAACAGTGGTTAGGAGGGTACAGTACAGGGGGAGGGTAAGTGGACACAGTACAGGGGGCCGGAGGGTACAGTATAGGGGCAGTAATGTATTATACAGATACGGCCTCCTGAAGAAGAGCTGTGCAGGGAAGCTGACATTGCAGATTCTGACAGGCTGCCACTGGGCTAAATCTACAAATGGAAGAGCAACTCCCCCTCTACCTTCCCCTCCAGGGTTTCTGGTTTCTTCTGGTGCTTTGCCGGGGTTATGGAAGAACTCCAAGGTGGAGCATCTCATTACTGCTGCTACTTGTGTGGGTGAGATATGTACTGTGCCAATCACATGGGATGAATAGGAGGGGAGGGTCAGCAGGGATTGGGTGAGATATGTACTGTGCCAATCACATGGGATGAATAGGAGAGGAGGGTCAGCAGGGATTGGGTGAGATATGTACTGTGCCAATCACATGGGATGAATAGGAGGGGAGGGTCAGCAGGGATTGGGTGAGATATGTACTGTGCCAATCACATGGGATGAATAGGAGAGGAGGGTCAGCAGGGATTGGGTGAGATATGTACTGTGCCAATCACATGGGATGAATAGGAGAGGAGGGTCAGCAGGGATTGGGTGAGATGTGTACTGTGCCAATCACATGGGATGAATAGGAGAGGAGGGTCAGCAGGGATTGGGTGAGATATGTACTGTGCCAATCACATGGGATGAATAGGAGAGGAGGGTCAGCAGGGATTGGGTGAGATATGTACTGTGCCAATCACATGGGATGAATAGGAGGGGAGGGTCAGCAGGGATTGGGTGAGATATGTACTGTGCCAATCACATGGGATGAATAGGAGAGGAGGGTCAGCAGGGATTGGGTGAGATATGTACTGTGCCAATCACATGGGATGAATAGGAGAGGAGGGTCAGCAGGGATTGGGTGAGATATGTACTGTGCCAATCACATGGGATGAATAGGAGGGGAGGGTCAGCAGGGATTGGGTGAGATATGTACTGTGCCAATCACATGGGATGAATAGGAGAGGAGGGTCAGCAGGGATTGGGTGAGATATGTACTGTGCCAATCACATGGGATGAATAGGAGAGGAGGGTCAGCAGGGATTGGGTGAGATATGTACTGTGCCAATCACATGGGATGAATAGGAGAGGAGGGTCAGCGGGGATTGGGTGAGATATGTACTGTGCCAATCACATGGGATGAACAGGAGAGGAGGGTCAGCAGGGATTGGCACAGTACACATCTCATAGAATATGGGAAGGGGGAGGCATATAAATGGGGTGGAGGGGACTGGATGGCAGGGATGGGCATGGGGAATACTGTTGGCTGGTGAGGAATTGCCACAGTATAATAAAAGCAAATTGTATGTCTGTCAAGGAGGGGTAGAGGGTGAGATTTCATTAACTAATAAAGATTCAGTGTTGGGGGTGTGCAGGCTGGGGGATTCCAGCAAGTTATAGTGTTTGTGTATGGGGCATGGACACCTGTGTGAAGGTGGGGGCATGGACACCTGTGTGAAGGTGAGGGGCACAGGCACCTGTGTGAAGGTGTAAGGCACAGGCACCTGTGTGAAGGTGGGGGGCACAGGCACCTGTGTGAAGGTGGGGGGCACCTGTGTGAAGGTGGGGGCACAGGCACCTGTGTGAAGGTGGGGGCACAGGCACCTGTGTGAAGGTGGGGGGCACCTGTGTGAAGGTGGGAGGTACGGGCACCTGCGTGAAGGTGGGGGGCACAGGCATCTGTGTGAAGGTGGGAGGCACAGGCACCTATGTGAAGGTGGGGGGCACCTGTGTGAAGGTGGGGGCACAGGCACCTGTGTGAAGGTGGGGGGCACCTGTGTGAAGGTGGGGGGCACAGGCACCTGTGTGAAGGTGGGGGCACAGGCACCTGTGTGAAGGTGGGGGGCACCTATGTAAAGGTGGGGGCACAGGCACCTGTGTGAAGGTGGGAGGCACAGGCACCTGTGTGAAGGTGGGGGCACAGGCACCTGTGTGAAGGTGGGGGCACAGGCACCTGTGTGAAGGTGGGGGGCACCTATGTAAAGGTGGGGGCACAGGCATCTGTGTGAAGGTGGGAGGCACAGGCACCTGTGTGAAGGTGGGGGCACAGGCACCTATGTGAAGGTGGGGGGCACCTGTGTGAAGGTGGGGGGCACCTATGTAAAGGTGGGGGCACAGGCACCTATGTGAAGGTGGGAGGCACAGGCACCTGTGTGAAGGTGGGGGGCACAGGCACCTGTGTGAAGGTGGGGGGCACAGGCACCTGTGTGAAGATGGGGGGCACCTATGTAAAGGTGGGGGCACAGGCACCTGTGTGAAGGTGGGGGCACAAGCACCTGTGTGAAGGTGGGGGGCACCTATGTAAAGGTGGGGGCACAGGCACCTGTGTGAAGGTGGGGGCACAGGCACCTGTGTGAAGGTGGGGGGCACCTATGTAAAGGTGGGGGCACAGGCACCTGTGTGAAGGTGGGGGGCACAGGCACCTGTGTGAAGGTGGGGGGCACCTGTGTGAAGGTGGGGGGCACCTGCGTGAAGGTGGGGGGCACAGGCACCTGTGTGAAGGTGGGGGGCACCTATGTAAAGGTGGGGGGCACAGGCACCTGTGTGAAGGTGGGGGGCACCTGCGTGAAGGTGAAGTGTCTGCAGAGAAGAGGACTGGGAGGGGGAGGGGAGTGAGGGACTATTTTTTGTGAAGTGTCAGGAAAAGAATGTGTGGAGAAGAGGCTGGAAAGGATGAGAAGTGGCGATGGGTTCCCAACATGTGGGAGAAGAGCCGTGTGACAGGCAGAGACTGATGAGTGACCTGTGTGAAGATGAAAGGAAAGCAGGAGCAGATAGTGTCTGAGGTGGAGGAAGATGGCGGGAGGGAGGGACACATTAGGACAGCCGGACACAAGATACATGACAGAACTGACCTGTACCAAACAGCCGACCAAAGTGAGGGGAACTTCCTAGCAGAGTACTGCGGGGGGGGGGCAGTGGGGGGGCACCAAGGACCCCGGGGCAGTTCTCAGAGGTGCCGGTGTTTTCATACAGCCTTGGGAAGGGGCCGTATATGACTTCTCCCCCGCACTTCCCCCGCTCTCAGTGTCCTGACACAACTCTGTGTTCCACACGAGGAGAACAGACAGCGCTGCTTCCAGAGCCGCTGAGAACCGACAGGAGGAGAGAAATCGCCTTTCAGCTGCTGGATGGATCCTTTCTGTATTTGTCAATCCGCACCGACCTGCCTCCCTGTCCGGGCCCCTGTGTGTGTGCGGGCCCCTGTGTGTGTGCGGGCCCCTGTGTGTGTGCGGGCCCCTGTGTGTGTGCGGGCCCCGTACAGAAGGACCGGTGGTCCCCCCCCCATCAGCGGCCCTGTTGGTTATGACGGGACTACGTTCAGGCTAGTAGCCAATAGCTTTGGTGTAGGAATTTGATCTGAGCATGCGTGGCACTTTGTCCGATCGGAATTCTCTACAAATGATCGGACAAAGTCCAATCGGATCATGTTGTGGGAAAATTTTATAGCCAAGCTGGAAAATTTGGTCCATCGGATACTCCGACGGAAACAGTCCGATGGAGCCCACACACGGTCGGATTATCCGACAACACTGTCCGATCTGACATTTTCCGTCGGAATGTCCTACCGTGTGTACAAGGGCGTACTCGATTTTTAAGAACAGAACACTGTTTTATTATACTGGTGGGGCAGCAATTCCTAATCAGGGGCGGCCCGTCCATTAAGGGAAAAAGGGTAAAAAAAAAATTTTTAGGCTCATCCGCTATCGCTCCCTCGCCCCATAGTTACCTTTTTTTAAAAATGCGCGCGCAAAGCGCTTACACTGACTTGTTCATGCCCCGACTTAGTTGGGGTAGGCGGAACACTTTGGTGGGGATGGGTCAGCCCGACACTTGACCTTTGACCTCTGGGGACACGCCTCCTGACCTTTGGGGGAGGTCCCTATTCAAATCCCTGAGTCCTAACCTTGTTCTTCTAGGGGAAACCCTAACCCCCTAACCCTAACCCTCTAACCCTAACCCCCTAACCCTAACCCTCTAACCCTAACCCCCCCAACCCTAACCCTCTAACCCTAACCCTAACCCCCTAACCCTAACCCCCACCCTGTTTTTTTGAAGCACCGATTAGAGCCAGAGGCTCTAATAGGCTTCACAATAGTATGGGCTCAGGGCGCAGAGAATGGAGCCCACCCGGGGGTGTTACAACAACGAGTGAAAGTGGTTGAAAACCCTCAGAGTAAACTTAATCTGATCAAATACTAGATAAGACAGGCAGCTAATCGCTGCCAGTGAAAGTGCACTTTCTTGTGTTTTTTCCATGAAAATCGTCTCTTTATCTTCGATGGCGTCATGCGTGATTGCGCGGTATGTTCTTTCATTAGCGGCATGTATATATATATGCTGTTTTTGTATTTCCTGCCTGCCTGTAATTGTGTGTGAACGAGATCCCCCTCTGAACGGCACAGAGGAGAAGTCTCACAATCCAGCTATGATTCCAGTCTTCCTGATACTCCCCCTTGTGACTGAATAAGACGTCACACAGGGGAGCGCTACGGCGCATGCGCGAGATTTCGGCAAGGATACTAACTAAGAGCAGAAACGACGTCTGAATAGGCTTCAGAAAACAGAACTAAGAATGGCGCGGACGATACCCAGAAGATATTACAGAATCAAACATCAATAAAAGGTACTTCTAAAGCTTGTTTCAGAGTAATTCAGATATCTCTTGCTTGGCAATGTAAAATAACATTGTAATATTAATTTTGTTGGCGGGGTTTACTGCTTCTTGAATATTCACTATTTTAACAGGGATCCTCCTCCTGGCCAACCAGGAAGCGGGGTTATGAGACGTTTGGCTGAAAGGACAGGCGATCCTATTGGACACCTAAGAGGAGGGGAGGAGGCACCTTAGTTGATCATCACCTGGATGGTGTAAGACAGCGAGCAGGCGATGGGTGGGGGTGGTTGTTTGCGGCCCCCCAAAATCCAGGAACACAAAGAACTCCAGGTGATATACCTCCTGAGGGTGCCAGAAAAGCACTAAAGCACTATGGGTTTGGGACCTCACTGGCACTTGGTGACTTCACCTACTGCCATTCTTGAATGATGCTTCTTGGGCAAGCCTTTTTGCTAGCTTAGGCAGGGCCATAGATAAGGGGGGTACCACCAGTCCTCTTGTATGGGGTCCAGGCCATCGGGGGGGGGCCCAGGCAGCAGGGTGAATTAGATGAGGGCAAAGAAGGTGATCAGTGCGGCAGAGGGGCAATTACTGGACCCAATCCCCTGTATGGCTCCCTGCAGCAGCTAAAAGGTGGCTTCTTCTCCTCTACCTCCCGTTGGCTTTTAGCTGCTGCAGAGAGCCATACAGGAGATTGGTTCCAGTAATTGCCCCTCTGCCGCACTGATCACCTTCTTTGCCCACAGGGGGGCACACAGGGGGCCCTGGGAATCAGGGGAAAATGGTGCACAGAGAGGGTGATCGGTGTTGCGGGGGGGGGGGACAATTACTGGAACCGATCACCTGTATGGCTCTCTCTGCAGCAGCTAAAAGGTGGCTTCTCCTCTACCTCCCGTTGGCTTTTAGCTGCTGCAGAGAGAGCCATACAGATGATCGGTTCCAGTAATTGTCCCCCCCCCCCCCCGCAACACCGATCACCCTCTCTGTGCATCATTTTCCCCTGATTCCCAGGCCCCCCCTGTGTGCCCCCCTACCCTATGCTGGCATCGCATACTAGCACATTATAAGGAGACTTACCCCAAAACCGCTGAGAGGGCTTCCATCTTCACCTGGTCTTCGTTCCGGGTTTGTGGCCTCCAGCTACATGAGTGGCCGGGGGCGGGATAACATCACTACCGCAACATATGTGAGGGGGCCACCATTTAGGGCAAGGTCCGGTACAGTATGCCGGGCCTTCAGAGCGCATGCACCAGCATTGTCACTGGCTGCAGGCACTCTGAATATCTCCTAAACCAGTGATTCTCAACCAGGGTTCCGTGCAACCCTAGGGTTCCTCCAGAGGTTGTAGGGGTTCCTTCAGCATTGGGCAATTTCTGCCTCTCAGAGAAGTTCCCACCGACACCATTGATCTTTTTAGCCATCTGTAAGGAGGTAATTCTTCCCAATGACCACAAGTGTGAGGACCATTCTTCCCACCGACCATCACACCAATGTATCACGAGTTGTAGATTTCTCATGATACATTCCGGAGACCGGAGAACTATTTCAAGGGTTCCTCAGTGTTGAAAAGGTTGAGAAAGGCTGGCCTAAACAGTGCAAGTTTAGCAGATATCCAGAGTACCTACAACCTGAAGGTAAAAGATGAAAAAGCGTGTTTACTACTACTTTAATCACAAAATTAGGACCCTACCTCCATAATTAGGCCCCAGGGGTGGTGGCGAAACGCACTGGGGAGTGACTTCCGATGGAATGAGCTGAGGCTGTTTCTACATCACAAAGACATGGCCGGATAGGTGTGCTGCTGCTGCAGAAATTGCCTTCGATCTTCATAGCCAATCACATGATAAAGAAGTCCATCTTGCCCCCCTTGGGTAAAGACCCATTTAAAGGGATGCCAAGGCTGGGTGGGACAGGGTAAAGAGGGAACAGAGGAAATGGAAACACAGATCCCTCGGTGGCTCCCGCTGGCGTGCCGTTTCCTCCGTGGGGGAAATAATGCTTTGACATGATCAGGGCCATCTTTAATATAGATTGGGCCCTGGGCAAGATTTTTCTTGCCCCCCCCCCATCCAATTTCCCTCTCCACCTACTCTGAGACATACAATAAATAGCAGCTAGACCTAAAATCAGTTTTCTGTATCAGATCAGGCAGCAATTACGATTGGTTGCCAGCAGTTACAGCATATCATTACTGCTTAATGACTGGTTGCTAGAGGTTACAGCACATGTTACGCCTCACTGATTAGTTGCTAGAGGTTACAGTGCATCACCTCCTCACAGCAGGGGAGCATGATATACATAGGAATGCCGCCTTTATTTACATATCAATGCCGCCAGCCACAACAATTTACTTAGTATTGTCGCCGCTATTTACATATGAATGCTGGTTTATTTACATGTAAACACAGGGTCTGCAGGTGAGTCACTTGCACACAACAATAGGGCAGATCTGGGCAGCATTAGTAGCAGCACTGCACACTGAGATATCAGGACACAGCACAGGACTAAAACTTCAAGGGACGAGGGAATTTAAACCTGGATATTTGGCAAGTGTGAGGCAGCTGTTTTGGGCCCCACAGCAATGACAGGGCCCAGGGCAGCTGCCCCTTTTGCCCTGCCTTAAAGACGGCCCTGGACATGATAAAACAGAGAGAATTGGAAGTTGCATAACGTTTGAAACATTGTTACCAACATCTGCGCACAGAACTCTCAGCATAGTGGGAAGGTTTATTTCCCCGATCGCACGTGGCTGATGAGCCGCGGAGCTCATTGATAGTCTGTCGAGGGCCCAAGCTGCGCGTTTCAATTAAACTTTGCTGCTGGATATTTTCAATACGGATCAATAACAACAAACAGCATGTCCGCCGTCTCCGTATTCTGCGTAATAAGCGAATAATGTAGAGACAAAAATCCAATTCCGTGACTCCTTGATGCGTTTTATTATCACACTGACATCCCAGGCCATCCTCTAATTGCCTGTATGGTTGTGGAAGGGTAAGACCCCCCTAATGGCTTCCCCCCTCGAACGCGCAGCGGGGAAAATAAATATTCCGAAACACCTGCTCGTCTCTTCTTCACTGTCACGAATGTTGATACATTTCAAAATCACCCTGGAAACACCCCGAGAGAAATACGAAAGTTTCAGTTTCTGACCTTTTTGTTGGGAAATTGCTAATCCAGCGACTTCACTAGTTGGAGTCGCAGAACCAGTATAAGTATCCTGAGCAGAAATTCCCACTGGTTCCAATTGCTTCTTCTTCTTTAATCTTTAGCTGGTGACTGGGGAAAAGGTAATCCTTTCAACCAGTGGTGGTCAAACTTCTCGGTATGCAGGGAGGGGAGCCTCAAGTGTGGCCCTCGACTTCACCAAAGGGCCAAACATAAAATTCAAAGAATATTCAGTCTCAGAGACAGCAGACACACAACAGGATAAAGTGAAAGACTATGGGCATTATAAAAGAGATGGTCAGAGACTGCAGACATGATACAAGAGATGGTCAGAGACTGCAGACATGATACAAGAGATGGTCAGAGACTGAGGTCATGATAGAAGAGATGGTCAGAGACTGCAGACATGATACAAGAGATGGTCAGTGACTGAAGACATACTACAGAAGATAGTCAGAGACAGTACACGTGATACAAGAGATGGTCAGAGACTGCAGACATGATACTAGAGATGGTCAGAGACTGCAGACATGATACTAGAGATGGTCAGAGACTGAAGACATGTTACAAGAGATGGTCAGAGACTGCAGACATGTTACAAGAGATGGTCAGAGACTGAAGACATACTACAGGAGATAGTCAGAGACAGCAGACACGATAAAAGAAATGGTCAGAAACTGCAGACATGATACTAGAGATGGTCAGAGACTGCAGACATGATACTAGAGATGGTCAGAGACTGCAGACATGATACTAGAGATGGTCAGAGACTGAAGACATGACACTAGAGATAATCAGAGCCTGAAGACTTACTACAGGAGATAGTCAGAGACAGCAGACACGATAAAAGAAATGGTCAGAAACTGCAGACATGATACAAGAGATGGTCAGAGACTGCAGACATGATACAAGAGATGGTCAGAGACTGCAGACAGGTTACAAGAGATGGTCAGAGACTGAAGACATACTACAGGCGATAGTCAGAGACAGTAGACGTGATACAAGAAATGGTCAGAGACTGCAGACATGATACTAGAGATGGTCAGAGACTGAAGACTTAGTACAGGAGATAGTCAGAGACAGCAGACATGATAAAAGACATGGTCAGAAACTGCAGACATGATACAAGAGATGGTCAGAGACTGAAGACATGATACTAGAGATGGTCAGAGACTGGAGACATAGTACAGGAGATAGTCAGAGACAGCAGCGATGATAAAAGAGATGGTCAGAGACTGAAGACGTGATACTAGAGATGGTCAGAGATTGCCAACATGATACAAGAGATGGTCAGAGACTGAAGACATGATACAAGAGATGGTCAGAGATTTCCAACATGATACTAGAGATGGTCAGAGACTGAAGACATACTACAGGAGATGGTCAGAGACTGCAGACATGATACTAGAGATGGTCAGAGACTGCAGACATAGTACAGGAGATAGTCAGAGACTGCAGACATGATACAAGACATGCAGGCATGTCTTCAGAGACTGAAGACATGATACAAGTGTAGCGCTACCCCCGCTTAAATATTGTTGGTTCCTTACTCTGCCACTTCAACCCCAAGAACAGACCCAACTCCACTGGCACTAATGTAGTGTAGATAACACAGCAAGATGACACCGGTTATAGTGAACACAGTGAGTGACTTTACTGTGTACTTGCTTAAAGAAGAATAGAACAACAGTCCCAGTAATATTGCGCATCCTTCTCTGTGGATGCCTCTTATGGATAAATGCGTCGGGTGGAGCTAGTACAGGACGTCACAACATACCTTGGAATAGTCAGCGCTTGTATTGGAAGTTTTTAATAAAGGAATTTGTTACATTTATCTACTGCACTATGGAGTTCCTTCTTTTTATTTTATAACCCATCTTCTACAAGTCCTTGCCCCCCAAACAGAAGTGCCACGGAGTTTCTCTGGAAGCCTGATTTTATCTTTGGAAGCCTCGATTAATCAGTGGAGGAGAGGATCGGATGGATTGATGTCTGAAGGTGCCGTCCCTGCTTGAGTGATCCCTCCTATCTGTGCTGGTCTGCTCTGTGTGATAGAGATCCTACATGTCCGGTAAGGGGCTATCTGGCATTTAATATTCTGTGGACACAGGGTGGGTTTTTGCTGTAAGAAGGATTTTGGGTGGTTCTGTCCAAGGACTTAATTTAATTAAAAAAGAATGGCAATAGGTGAAGCCTATTACTAGGTTACTTCTATGAATTATCTCCCAACTCAACTTAAATTGGGCTATATGAGTCCAGGCAGGAGGAGGGTAGAGGAATGACTGTGTCTTGTATGGCAGTTCTCTCCCTTCTTCACCCCAGCACCACAGTACCATCAACACACGTTCAATTGCAATACCTGACCCAGTGCACTGAATAAACCCCCAACCTGAATCCACTTCTAAGTGACTAAAGCCCTGAACACAGATGGGACCCTTTAAGACTTTGGATGACTTTAGGGTGGTGCACTTGTTGATCTTCTGTAATGCAATGAACAAAGTACATCTGAAGGGGCTGATAGACAGCAAGGACTCTGTTGGCGTTGATGAGCTACAGTTAAAAAGTTTCGCTTTGTGAATGGCCAGCTTGTCTTCTGGGACACACATGTCCCAGAAGACAACAGGGAGCTGGCCGCAGAAGAGGATGTGACATCCTCAGCCACGGCCCGGCTGGATCAGAAGTACTCTTAGTACTTCCAAAAAAGGTATGCGAGAATAGTAAAAAAAAATTGAAATGTCCAAAAACGAGGGGTGGAGATGTGGTCTTTCCTTTAAGACCACCTCCCGCTTTTAGTGAGGCCCAAAGGGAGAATAATGTGGTACTGGTCCTTACAAGCACCCGACAGGTCACCTCCTACCTGGAAATACACCTGGGGGCCTTGCTTCAGTTATGGTCTGGCTGTCCGCCTCTGACCTCAGGGCTGTAAAAGGAACGATTCCCTGAACTTAGGATCGTAGCTCCCTTTCCTGCTTCCAGCCTCTTTCTCCCCTCGTGGTCACTCTGTCTTCTCCCAGGAAACCTCTGGGGTAAGAATTCCCCTTTGCAGCAGTGCTTCTTGGGATGTGTAGTTCTCTGTGTGTTGATTTCAATCAGGCAGCATGTGATGGGAACTTTATCTCTCAGAGTTCCTTCCCACTCCTACAGTCCTTTTCTGATTGACTAGCTAATCTCTGTCTATGAAGCATTAGAGGAAAGGGCAGAGTGAGCTGTGTTACATTTGAAGATGTCTATGACTCATCACCCAGTTAGAAGAAAAGGGAGGGGGAAATCCCTCCTGCAGAGCTGATAAGCTGTGTCTCTGTTCAATGAGAGTCCCTGCCAGCTTGGAAATGTAGTAGTGAGGATGCAGAGCAGCCGCTACACACTCCCCTCACCAAAGATCCTTTGGTCCTCCAAAGGAAAAGACAGTCTTTTACCTGGTACAGGCTTTAGAGTTACATGCGGAGGAAATGCACCTTACAGTAGTGATCGTGAGAAGAACGTTCCTTACATTAGTGATCGGTGAGAAGAATGTTCCTTACATTGGTGATCAGTGAGAAGAATGTTCCTTACATTAGTGATCGGTGAGAAGAATGTTCCTTACATTGGTGATCGGTGGGAAGAATGTTCCTTACATTGGTGATCAGTGAGAAGAATGTTCCTTACATTGGTGATCAGTGAGAAGAACGTTCCTTACATTAGTGATCGGTGAGAAGAATGTTCCTTACATTGGTGATCGGTGGGAAGAATGTTCCTTACATTGGTGATCAGTGAGAAGAACGTTCCTTACATTAGTGATCGGTGAGAAGAATGTTCCTTACATTGGTGGTCGGTGGGAAGAATGTTCCTTACATTGGTGATCAGTGAGAAGAACGTTCCTTACATTGGTGATCAGTGAGAAGAATGTTCATTACATTGGTGATCAGTGGGAAAAATGTTCCTTACATTGGTGATCAGTGAGAAGAATGTTCCTTACATTGGTGATCAGTGGGAAGAATGTTCCTTACATTGGTGATCAGTGAGAAGAATGTTCCTTACATTGGTGATCAGTGAGAAGAATGTTCCTTACATTGGTGATCAGTGGGAAGAATGTTCCTTACATTGGTGATCAGTGGGAAGAATGTTCCTTACATTGGTGATCAGTGAGAAGAATGTTCCTTACATTGGTGATCAGTGGGTAGAATGTTCCTTACATTAGTGATCGGTGAGAAGAATGTTCCTTACATTGGTGATCGGTGGGAAGAATGTTCCTTACATTGGTGATCAGTGAGAAGAACGTTCCTTACATTAGTGATCGGTGAGAAGAATGTTCCTTACATTGGTGGTCGGTGGGAAGAATGTTCCTTACATTGGTGATCAGTGAGAAGAATGTTCCTTACATTGGTGATCAGTGAGAAGAATGTTCATTACATTGGTGATCAGTGGGAAAAATGTTCCTTACATTGGTGATCAGTGAGAAGAATGTTCATTACATTGGTGATCAGTGGGAAAAATGTTCCTTACATTGGTGATCAGTGAGAAGAATGTTCCTTACATTGGTGATCAGTGGGAAGAATGTTCCTTACATTGGTGATCAGTGAGAAGAATGTTCCTTACATTGGTGATCAGTGAGAAGTATGTTCCTTACATTGGTGATCAGTGGGAAGAATGTTCCTTACATTGGTGATCAGTGGGAAGAATGTTCCTTACATTGGTGATCAGTGAGAAGAATGTTCCTTACATTGGTGATCAGTGAGAAGAATGTTCCTTACATTGGTGATCAGTGGGAAGAATGTTCCTTACATTGGTGATCAGTGGGAAGAATGTTCCTTACATTGGTGATCAGTGGGTAGAATGTTCCTTACATTGGTGATCAGTTGGGAAGAATGTTCCTTACATTGGTGATCAGTGGGAAGAATGTTCCTTACATTGGTGATCAGTGGGAAGAATGTTCCTTACATTGGTGATCAGTGAGAAGAATGTTCCTTACATTGGTGATCAGTGAGAAGAATGTTCCTTACATTGGTGATCAGTGAGAAGAATGTTCCTTACATTGGTGATCAGTGAGAAGAATGTTCCTTACATTGGTGATCAGTGAGAAGAATGTTCCTTACATTGGTGATCAGTGAGAAGAATGTTCCTTACATTGGTGATCAGTGGGAAGAATGTTCCTTACATTGGTGATCAGTGAGAAGAATGTTCCTTACATTGGTGATCAGTGAGAAGAATGTTCCTTACATTGGTGATCAGTGGGAAGAATGTTCCTTACATTGGTGATCAGTGAGAAGAATGTTCCTTACATTGGTGATCAGTGAGAAGAATGTTCCTTACATTGGTGATCAGTGAGAAGAATGTTCCTTACATTGGTGATCAGTGAGAAGAATGTTCCTTACATTGGTGATCAGTGGGAAGAATGTTCCTTACATTGGTGATCAGTGAGAAGAATGTTCCTTACATTGGTGATCAGTGAGAAGAATGTTCCTTACATTGGTGATCAGTGAGAAGAATGTTCCTTACATTGGTGATCAGTGGGAAGAATGTTCCTTACATTGGTGATCAGTGAGAAGAATGTTCCTTACATTGGTGATCAGTGAGAAGAATGTTCCTTACATTGGTGATCGGTGAGAAGAATGTTCCTTACATTGGTGATCAGTGGGAAGAATGTTCCTTACATTGGTGATCGGTGAGAAGAATGTTCCTTACATTGGTGATCAGTGAGAAGAATGTTCCTTACATTGGTGATCGGTGAGAAGAATGTTCCTTACATTGGTGATCAGTGGGAAGAATGTTCCTTACATTGGTGATCAGTGGAAGAATGTTCCTTACATTGGTGATCAGTGAGAAGAATGTTCCTTACATTGGTGATCAGTGAGAAGAATGTTCCTTACATTGGTGATCAGTGAGAAGAATGTTTCTTACATTGGTGATCAGTGAGAAGAATGTCCCTTACATTGGTGATCAGTGAGAAGAATGTTCCTTACATTGGTGATCAGTGAGAAGAATGTTCCTTACATTGGTGATCAGTGAGAAGAATGTTTCTTACATTGGTGATCAGTGAGAAGAATGTTCCTTACATTGGTGATCAGTGAGAAGAATGTTCCTTACATTGGTGATCAGTGAGAAGAATGTTCCTTACATTGGTGATCAGTGAGAAGAATGTTCCTTACATTGGTGATCAGTGAGAAGAATGTTCCTTACATTGGTGATCAGTGAGAAGAATGTTCCTTACATTGGTGATCAGTGAGAAGAATGTTCCTTACATTGGTGATCAGTGAGAAGAATGTTCCTTACATTGGTGATCAGTGAGAAGAATGTTCCTTACATTGGTGATCAGTGAGAAGAATGTTCCTTACATTGGTGATCAGTGAGAAGAATGTCCCTTACATTGGTGATCAGTGAGAAGAATGTTCCTTACATTGGTGATCAGTGAGAAGAATGTTCCTTACATTGGTGATCAGTGAGAAGAATGTTCCTTACATTGGTGATCAGTGAGAAGAATGTCCCTTACATTGGTGATCAGTGAGAAGAATGTCCCTTACATTGGTGATCAGTGAGAAGAATGTTCCTTACATTGGTGATCAGTGAGAAGAATGTTCCTTACATTGGTGATCAGTGAGAAGAATGTTCCTTACATTGGTGATCAGTGAGAAGAATGTTCCTTACATTGGTGATCAGTGGGAAGAATGTTCCTTACATTGGTGATCAGTGAGAAGAATGTTCCTTACATTGGTGATCAGTGGGAAGAATGTTCCTTACATTGGTGATCAGTGAGAAGAATGTTCCTTACATTGGTGATCAGTGGGAAGAATGTTCCTTACATTGGTGATCGGTGGGAAGAATGTTCCTTACATTGGTGATCAGTGGGAAGAATGTTCCTTACATTGGTGATCAGTGAGAAGAATGTCCCTTACATTGGTGATCAGTGAGAAGAATGTTCCTTACATTGGTGATCAGTGAGAAGAATGTTCCTTACATTGGTGATCAGTGAGAAGAATGTTCCTTACATTGGTGATCAGTGGGAAGAATGTTCCTTACATTGGTGATCAGTGAGAAGAATGTTCCTTACATTGGTGATCGGTGGGAAGAATGTTCCTTACATTGGTGATCAGTGGGAAGAATGTTCCTTACATTGGTGATCAGTGAGAAGAATGTTCCTTACATTGGTGATCAGTGAGAAGAATGTTCCTTACATTGGTGATCAGTGAGAAGAATGTTTCTTACATTGGTGATCAGTGAGAAGAATGTTCCTTACATTGGTGATCAGTGAGAAGAATGTTCCTTACATTGGTGATCAGTGAGAAGAATGTTCCTTACATTGGTGATCAGTGAGAAGAATGTTCCTTACATTGGTGATCAGTGAGAAGAATGTTCCTTACATTGGTGATCAGTGGGAAGAATGTTCCTTACATTGGTGATCAGTGAGAAGAATGTTCCTTACATTGGTGATCAGTGGGAAGAATGTTCCTTACATTGGTGATCGGTGGGAAGAATGTTCCTTACATTGGTGATCAGTGAGAAGAATGTTCCTTACATTGGTGATCAGTGAGAAGAATGTTCCTTACATTGGTGATCAGTGGGAAGAATGTTCCTTACATTGGTGATCAGTGAGAAGAATGTTCCTTACATTGGTGATCAGTGAGAAGAATGTTCCTTACATTGGTGATCAGTGAGAAGAATGTTCCTTACATTGGTGATCAGTGGGAAGAATGTTCCTTACATTGGTGATCAGTGAGAAGAATGTTCCTTACATTGGTGATCAGTGAGAAGAATGTTCCTTACATTGGTGATCGGTGAGAAGAATGTTCCTTACATTGGTGATCAGTGGGAAGAATGTTCCTTACATTGGTGATCAGTGAGAAGAATGTTCCTTACATTGGTGATCAGTGGGAAGAATGTTCCTTACATTGGTGATCAGTGGGAAGAATGTTCCTTACATTGGTGATCAGTGAGAAGAATGTTCCTTACATTGGTGATCAGTGAGAAGAATGTTCCTTACATTGGTGATCAGTGAGAAGAATGTTTCTTACATTGGTGATCAGTGAGAAGAATGTTCCTTACATTGGTGATCAGTGGGAAGAATGTTCCTTACATTGGTGATCGGTGGGAAGAATGTTCCTTACATTGGTGATCAGTGAGAAGAATGTCCCTTACATTGGTGATCAGTGAGAAGAATGTTCCTTACATTGGTGATCAGTGAGAAGAATGTTCCTTACATTGGTGATCAGTGAGAAGAATGTTCCTTACATTGGTGATCAGTGAGAAGAATGTTCCTTACATTGGTGATCAGTGAGAAGAATGTCCCTTACATTGGTGATCAGTGAGAAGAATGTTCCTTACATTGGTGATCAGTGAGAAGAATGTTCCTTACATTGGTGATCAGTGGGAAGAATGTTCCTTACATTGGTGATCGGTGAGAAGAATGTTCCTTACATTGGTGATCAGTGGGAAGAATGTTCCTTACATTGGTGATCGGTGGGAAGAATGTTCCTTACATTGGTGATCGGTGGAAGAATGTTCCTTACATTGGTGATCAGTGAGAAGAATGTTCCTTACATTGGTGATCAGTGAGAAGAATGTTCCTTACATTGGTGATCAGTGAGAAGAATGTTCCTTACATTGGTGATCAGTGAGAAGAATGTTCCTTACATTGGTGATCGGTGAGAAGAATGTTCCTTACATTGGTGATCAGTGGGAAGAATGTTCCTTACATTGGTGATCAGTGGGAAGAATGTTCCTTACATTGGTGATCAGTGAGAAGAATGTTCCTTACATTGGTGATCAGTGGGAAGAATGTTCCTTACATTGGTGATCAGTGAGAAGAATGTTCCTTACATTGGTGATCAGTGGAAGAATGTTCCTTACATTGGTGATCAGTGAGAAGAATGTTCCTTACATTGGTGATCAGTGGGAAGAATGTTCCTTACATTGGTGATCAGTGAGAAGAATGTTCCTTACATTGGTGATCAGTGAGAAGAATGTTCCTTACATTGGTGATCAGTGAGAAGAATGTTCCTTACATTGGTGATCAGTGGGAAGAATGTTCCTTACATTGGTGATCAGTGAGAAGAATGTTTCCTTACATTGGTGATCAGTGAGAAGAATGTTCCTTACATTGGTGATCAGTGAGAAGAATGTTCCTTACATTGGTGATCAGTGAGAAGAATGTTCCTTACATTGGTGATCAGTGAGAAGAATGTTCCTTACATTGGTGATCAGTGAGAAGAATGTTCCTTACATTGGTGATCAGTGAGAAGAATGTTCCTTACATTGGTGATCAGTGAGAAGAATGTTCCTTACATTGGTGATCAGTGAGAAGAATGTTCCTTACATTGGTGATCAGTGAGAAGAATGTTCCTTACATTGGTGATCAGTGAGAAGAATGTTCCTTACATTGGTGATCAGTGAGAAGAATGTCCCTTACATTGGTGATCAGTGAGAAGAATGTCCCTTACATTGGTGATCAGTGAGAAGAATGTTCCTTACATTGGTGATCAGTGAGAAGAATGTTCCTTTACATTGGTGATCAGTGAGAAGAATGTTCCTTACATTGGTGATCAGTGAGAAGAATGTTCCTTACATTGGTGATCAGTGAGAAGAATGTTCCTTACATTGGTGATCAGTGAGAAGAATGTTCCTTACATTGGTGATCAGTGAGAAGAATGTTCCTTACATTGGTGATCAGTGAGAAGAATGTTCCTTACATTGGTGATCAGTGAGAAGAATGTTCCTTACATTGGTGATCAGTGAGAAGAATGTTCCTTACATTGGTGATCAGTGAGAAGAATGTTCCCTTACATTGGTGATCAGTGAGAAGAATGTTCCTTACATTGGTGATCAGTGAGAAGAATGTTCCTTACATTGGTGATCAGTGAGAAGAATGTTCCTTACATTGGTGATCAGTGAGAAGAATGTCCTTACATTGGTGATCAGTGAGAAGAATGCTTCCTTACATTGGTGATCGGTGAGAAGAATGTTCCTTACATTGGTGATCAGTGAGAAGAATGTTCCTTACATTGGTGATCAGTGAGAAGAATGTTCCTTACATTGGTGATCAGTGAGAAGAATGTTCCTTACATTGGTGATCAGTGAGAAGAATGTCCTTACATTGGTGATCAGTGAGAAGAATGTTCCTTACATTGGTGATCAGTGAGAAGAATGTTCCTTACATTGGTGATCAGTGAGAAGAATGTTCCTTACATTGGTGATCAGTGAGAAGAATGTTCCTTACATTGGTGATCAGTGAGAAGAATGTCTCCTTACATTGGTGATCAGTGAGAAGAATGTTCCTTACATTGGTGATCAGTGAGAAGAATGTTCCTTACATTGGTGATCAGTGAGAAGAATGTTCCCTTACATTGGTGATCAGTGAGAAGAATGTTCCTTACATTGGTGATCAGTGAGAAGAATGTTCCTTACATTGGTGATCAGTGAGAAGAATGTTCCTTACATTGGTGATCAGTGAGAAGAATGTTCCTTACATTGGTGATCAGTGAGAAGAATGTTCCTTACATTGGTGATCAGTGAGAAGAATGTTCCTTACATTGGTGATCAGTGAGAAGAATGTCCCTTACATTGGTGATCAGTGAGAAGAATGTTCCTTACATTGGTGATCAGTGAGAAGAATGTTCCTTACATTGGTGATCAGTGAGAAGAATGTTCCTTACATTGGTGATCAGTGAGAAGAATGTTCCTTACATTGGTGATCAGTGAGAAGAATGTTCCTTACATTGGTGATCAGTGGGAAGAATGTTCCTTACATTGGTGATCAGTGAGAAGAATGTTCCTTACATTGGTGATCAGTGGGAAGAATGTTCCTTACATTGGTGATCAGTGGGAAGAATGTTCCTTACATTGGTGATCAGTGAGAAGAATGTTCCTTACATTGGTGATCAGTGAGAAGAATGTTCCTTACATTGGTGATCAGTGAGAAGAATGTTCCTTACATTGGTGATCAGTGAGAAGAATGTTCCTTACATTGGTGATCGGTGGAAGAATGTTCCTTACATTGGTGATCGGTGGGAAGAATGTTCCTTACATGGTGATCAGTGAGAAGAATGTCCCTTACATTGGTGATCAGTGAGAAGAAT